>NC_068424.1:70368598-70378598 GCF_023373465.1 Oncorhynchus keta
TGAGTAATGCAGAGATGGTTGTCCATCTGGAAGGTTCTCCCATCTCCAGAGAGGAACTGTAGAGCTCTGTCAGAGTGACCATTGGGTTCTTGGTCACCTTTCTGATGGTGGCCAGCTCTTGGAAGAGTCTTGGTGGTTCCAAACTTCTTCCATTTCAGAATGATGGAGGCCACTGTGTTCTTGGGGACCTTTCATGCTGCAGACATTTTTTGGTACTCTTCCCCAAATCTATGCCTTGATACAATCCTGTCTCGAAGCTCTACAGACAATTCCTTTGACATCATGGCTTGGTTTTTGCTCTGACATGCACTGTCAACTGTGGGACCTTATATAGTTAGTTGTGTGCCTTTCCAAATTACATCCAATCAAATGAATTTACAACAGGTGGACTCCAATGACATTGTAGAAAGATCTGAGGGATGATCAATGGAAACAGGATGCACTTGAGCTTAATTTTGAATCTCATAGCAAAGGGTATGAATACTTATGTAAATAAGGGAAGGCTTTCCACTAGATGATGGAACATTGCTTGCTTCCATTCAGCCACAAGAGCTTTAGTGAGGCTGGGCATTGATTTTGCGCTATTTGGCCTGGCTCGCAGTCGGTGTTCCACACCGAACTCGACAAGGCTCAGAGACTGGATAGACCGGGGTCAAAACCAGGAGGGCGAGAAAAAGAGAGACTGGGGAGAAGCAGGAGCTATGACGAAAAACGACAGGTTGACTTGACTAACAAGATGAACTTGCAACAGACAAACAGAGAACCCAGGTATAAGTACACCTGGAGGGTGGTAGAGGCAATCACATAGACAGGTGAAACAGATCAGGGTGTGACACATCCTGTCTGTAGGTTAACAGGAATGCACTACATTAGATCATGTTCCACATCATCATACTCCCTGGTACTAACCTGTATCAATCCGTCCTATATTTAAGCAAAAAGGCCTGAGGGGGTGTGGTATATGGCCAATATACCACGGCTAAGGGCTGTTCTAAACATGATGCAAGGTGGAGTGCCTGGATACAGCCCTTAGCCGTGGTATAGTGGCAACATACCACAAACCCCTGAGGTGCCATATTGTTATTATAACCTGATTACTAACGTAATTGGTAGGGCTGACCCCAATTAGTTAACTGGTCGATTGTTTGGTGCACGTATTTGGTGCACGTTTTTTGTTGTCGAGCAGTCACAATATATATTTTACAAATTTTATTGCACACAAGAGACCTGTCTTATTCGCGCCCATCTCAGTGAACTAATCCATTGCGGAATGCACTCTCTCCTGCTAATTTGTGCACATTCATTGTTTCTTAACTACAATGTGTGAATTGTTTGCCTTGATTGTTAGTGTCTATCAATTCCCCGTTACATATCACCAGTAGTAGCCTACATTTACTATTCATTCCTATAATTTCTAATCTACAATGTTTGTTTGGTTATGGTTATTTCTGTTAATGCATTCAATATATTATTATTCCAGTCTTTTACCGTTCTCCTTGTCAGAGTGCAGAGCCCACAACCTATGCTAAGTTTGTTTTATTTCATTCCATTTCAGTTTTTTCAATTTAGTCGTCTTTTATTTGGAGCGCTTCTGTCAGTGTTGTGTGAGGATACACACCTGATTACGCACCTGATTACGAATTAGACCAATAGGCTACCTGGCCTGTATGCAAATGTAGGCATATAAATGTGCCCATTTGGGGAACTGATAGTATTTCTGATTGGCTTAACGCACCACCACTAATGAGCTGTGGAGCTTCTCAATGTCATGTTTTCTTCACCTCAAACAGCGAGCAAACAACGACTGTTCCATCCACTGAGAATGACAATAGTTCCTCAATGTATTTGAAAATCTTTCCAGCTCTTTCCCTTTCGATAACCACTCAGCGTGAAAGGGAAAAATGTCATGCTCTGATCCAGTGGAATAAAATAGGTCTACCTGATGAGCTCTTATTCCTCCAGCTGTATCTGTCCTGACCTCACTGGAGCAGGAAACTGAGGGCCCTGAATATTTGACATAATGTTGCAAGTTCGCTAAAGCAAGCCTTGGGTGGGTCCAAGTTGATACAGTGTTTGAATTTCAGTGCAGACAAGCCATGCGTAGTGAATGTGATTTATAGTATATTTATTTTTTATCAGTATATTTTCTACCTGCAGGCCGCAATGTTTTTATTCGTTGGCTTTATTGATTTATCTAGGCAATTGTTACATATAAGTTACTTTTTAGGTTTGTATAATTTTTTATTTAGATTCGGATAGAATTTTGATTAACCACATGACAATGATTTTGAGATACGAAGGCGTTATTATAAATTAAAAGAAACTGTTCCACGTAAACGTGCATATGAAAACTGGCATGCAGATCGGTAGAAAGGGTAAGAGAAATGGGCGATGCACAAATTCAGGAGAGTAATGGCAGAATCTGAGAAAGCTAGCAGGAGCGGAAGGAGGATGCTCGGTCAGGTTTTTTTCTCTTCTGGTTATCTTGATCTCTGCTTCCCTCTTGAGTAATGTGTGTCTTATTTCATCAAACAGACAAGCATATATTTGATTTTATTAAAACACAAAGGGTGTGTCTATATATGGAAAAATACACGTTTAAACATTTTGACCAATCACTTTCAGTAAACCAATATTTTATTTTAGTCGGGGACAGCCCTAGTATTTAGAGCAGTAAAAAAAGTGTTTGTCATACTACTGGAACTATACATGGTCTGATATACCACAGCTTTTAGCCAATCAGCATTCAGGGCTCGAACCACACGGTTTATAATTACCTTTAATGTGGTGGCAGGTAGCCTAGTGGTTAGAGCCTTGGGCCAGTTACCAAAAGGTTGCTAAATCGAATCCCCGAGCTGACAAGGTAAAAAACTGTTCCTAGGCTGTCATTGTAAATAAGAATTTGTTCTTAACTGAATTGCGTAGTTAAATAAAAAATATTGGAACTCTATCCAGGCTTGAGTTCAATTCCATTTTAATTTGAGTCAATTCAGAAAATAAACCCAATTCCCCCCAAAAAACTATTCAGTGTACTCCCTAAATTGGAATTTCAATGGAATTGACCCCAGCCCTGAGTGCATCTGCCCTCCCTTCTCCTACAGGAATCCCCATACGTGATGCTGAAGAAGAACCATGATCAGCTGTCAGGGAACGATAAGTACGAGGGTTACATCGTGGAGCTAGCGGCTGAGATCGCCAAGCACGTTGGATACCACTACAAACTGAAGGTGGTCTCAGATGGGAAATATGGAGCCAGAGACTCCGAGACCAAGATGTGGAACGGCATGGTTGGAGAGCTGGTGTACGGGGTGAGTGCTCATAAGGTGGTTATTAGAGCTTATAAGAGGGTTAGTAAGTGCTCATAACATTTATGGAGGTGGTTAACATTCATATTGGTAACATTCTATTTATATGACGATGACACCGCACAATTTGTCTTTCTGACACTATAATGTTCTCTGATACCATCTGCAAAGAAATTTAAAGAAATTATGTTTATTTTTTCACAGGAAATTAGTTTCCAACAATCAACAATTTATATAACTTAGGATACAGTGGACACACTCTCACACCCTCTCTCAATACAATTCAATTCAAGGGGCTTTATTGGCATGGGAAACATATGTTCACATTGCCAAAGCAAGTGAGGTAGATAATATACAAAAGTGAAATAAACAATACAAATTAACAGAAAACATTACATGTACAGAAGTTTCAAAACAATAAAGACATTACAAATGTCCCCCCCTTCATCTATACTGATTGAAGTGGATTTAACAAGTGACATCAATAAGGGATCATAGCTTTCACCTGGATTTACTTGGTCAGTCTATGTCATGGAAAGAGCACTTTGTAATGTATTGTAAACTCAGTTTGCAGTATTTGCAGTATTTTCTCTCCTTCGTTGTCCTCCTTCAGAACACCTACTGCACTGGACAGTATCTAGCTCTATTTCCGGATGTAGTAAAGTGTTTTTATTTGCAGATGTAGGATCTTCATTTGATCACTCTTTTGTTGTTGATAATTTTCCTGCATAGCAGGAAATGCAAACTTGTAGTGTATTTAAGGTTTATAAAGAATTCTAAAGTTTGTAATTTCCAATTTAAAATGTCAGACTTGATTTGTCCTAAAGAAAAATGTACCTACAAAAAAGGCCATTAATTATAATCCACATAATAATTCACATTTCCTGTTGCTGAAGGTTTATTTTCCTGCTATAGCGAACTGGCTCAAATTAAGATCATGCATCTGTATACAGCTTGGTATATTCTATTGTTTTGAATATTTTCTCTGCTTGAGTATAGCTCAGGGTCAAGGTGACAGCACAACTCAAATATTTATTGCTAACATGTCTCTCTTTCTCTCCCCCTACCTCTCTAACACGTCTCTCTTTCTCTCTCCCTACCTCTCTAACACGTCTCTCTTTCTCTCCAACACGTCTCTCTTTCTCTCCCTACCTCTCTAAAATGTCTCTCTTTCTCTCTCCCTACCTCTCTAACACGTCTCTCTTTCCCTCTCCCTACCTCTCTAACATGTCTCTCTTTCTCTCCCTACCTCTAACATCTCGCTCTTTCTCTCCCTACCTCTCTAACATGTCTCTCTTTCTCTCCCTACCTCTAACATGTCTCTCTCTCTCCCTACCTCTCTAACACGTCTCTCTTTCTCTCTCCCTACCTCTCTAACATGTCTCTCTTTCTCTCTCCCTACCTCTCTAACATGTCTCTCTTTCTCTCCCTACCTCTCTAACACATCTCTCTTTCTCTCTCCCTACCTCTCTAACATGTCTCTCTTTCTCTCCCTACCTCTCTAACATGTCTCTCTTTCTCTCTCCCTACCTCTCTAACACGTCACTCTTTCTCTCTCCCTACCTCTCTAACACGTCTCTCTTTCTCTCTCCCTACCTCTCTAACATGTCTCTCTTTCTCTCTCCCTACCTCTCTAACACGTCTCTCTTTCTCTCCCTACCTCTCTAACATGTCTCTCCTTCTCTCTCCCTACCTCTCTAACATGTCTCTCTTTCTCTCTCCCTACCTCTCTAACACGTCTCTCTTTCTCTCTCCCTACCTCTCTAACACGTCTCTCTTTCTCTCCCTACCTCTCTAACACGTCTCTCTTTCTCTCCCTACCTCTCTAACATGTCTCTCTTTCCCTCTCCCTACCTCTCTAACATCTCTCATTCTCTCTCCCTACCTCTCTAACATGTCTCTCTTTCCCTCTCCCTACCTCTAACATGTCTCTCCTTCTCTCTCCCTACCCCTCTAACATCTCTCATTCTCTCTCCCTACCTCTCTAACTTGTCTCTCTTTCCCTCCCCCGCCCTCTCTCCCTCCCAACTCTCTAACATCCCTCCCTCCCTCCCTACCTCTCTAACATGTCTCTCTTTCCCTCTCCCGTCCTCACTCCTTCCCTACCTCTCTCTCTTGCATCCCTCCTTCCCTCTCTACGTCTTTGTCGCCTTCCCTCCTTCTCTACCTCCCTACTTCCCTTACTTTCTCTATCCTTATGTTCCTCCCCTTCACCCCTTCTCTCCTCCAGAAAGCAGACGTTGCGGTAGCCCCGCTGACCATCACCCTGGTCCGAGAGGAGGTGATCGACTTCTCCAAGCCCTTCATGTCTCTGGGTATCTCCATCATGATCAAGAAGCCCACCAAGTCTAAACCAGGTGTCTTCTCCTTCTTGGACCCGCTGGCCTATGAGATCTGGATGTGTATCGTGTTCGCCTACATCGGTGTGAGTGTGGTCCTGTTCCTGGTGAGCCGCTTCAGCCCCTACGAGTGGCACGCAGAGGACTATGAGGAGGGGGCCGACCCCCAGACCCCTACCCAGCCGACAGGGCCCGGTGCTGGGCTACAGTCAGGGCAGAGCCCTGGTCAGCCAGGCCAGAACCAGCAGAATCAGGAACAGACCAATGAGTTTGGCATCTTCAACTCTCTCTGGTTCTCCCTGGGAGCCTTCATGCAGCAGGGATGTGACATCTCACCCAGGTAGGTAACCCACTTAGAAATACAGGTAGAAATACAGGTAGATCTGAAGTAGAAATACAATGGATATATCTGATGTAGAAAAACAATTGGGCGCTCAAAGTGATTTGACTAGTGTGGATAAAATGCCAGGGCTGAATTATCCCAGTCCGCCCCTGCAAGCTCCAGTCTATTATTGTATTGACATTTTTTGGTTTTCCCCAATTCAGTAGGGTTTTCTTTGTACCACTTTTACATGTTGTCTTAGATAACCTTTAGATTACATGGAATGAGATAAAACAGTGAGACTGACAGAGCATCATCCCAGGGAGTTGACAGGGTGGTCATAGTACTGTACTACTGTTTGTAACGGTTTTCTTCTGGTGAAAGAGAGGTGGACCAAAATGCAGCGTGTTTAGTTTTGTACATCTTTAATAAAGATGAAAATACAACAATCTACAAAACAAGAACTGTGAAAAAACCGAAACAGCCCTATCTGGTGCCACAAACACAGAGATAGGAACAATCACCCACAAAACCCAACACAAAACAGGCTACCTAAATATGGTTCCCAATCAGAGACAATGACTAACACCTGCCTCTGATTGAGAACCATATCAGGCCAAACATAGAAATAGACAAACCAGACACACAACATAGAATGCCCACCCAGCTCACGTCCTGACCAACACTAAAACAAGAAAAACACACAAGAACGATGGTCAGAACGTGACACTGTTGAAAAGGTTACTTATGTTTTCTGATAAAAACTCTTCTCTGTGATTGTTTGTCTTCAACTTTTAGGGTTTGTTATTGTTGTTGTGTAATAGTTAAAAGGGTGAATGTGTTTTATATTTATCCCTCATTTAAACCAGGAAGCGCCATTGGCATAAAGACTCTTTTCATAGAGACCTGTGTGTGTGTGTGTGTGTGTGCGTGTGCGTGTGCGTGTGCGTGTGCGTGTGTGTGTGTGTGTGTGTGTGGGTGTCCCAATATACTCCCCACCCAGGGAGTCCCTCTGTCTGTCAGTCAGTCAGATAAAACAGGGCTAAATAAGTTCTCTTCTTTCATGATCAATGTCTTCACAGAACACTTTACACTAAGTCAGCTGTCATTGAATACTTCACACCAGTCCCAAACAGAGACGGTTCCCTAGTCCTGCTCTTTCAGTTACACTAGTTGTACGTTACACATTTACAGTGGGACAGAAGTGGTACTAAAATACTTCAGAACCAAAAAGGATGAACTCATGAAGACGTGAAGTTATTCTACACTGTCTTCAGAAGGAATTCACCTTGACGTTGTCCACATTTAGTTGTGTTTAAAATGGATAAAATTGAGATTTTTTTGTTACTGACCAACACAGAATACTCCATAATTTCAAAGTGGCAAAAAAAATATTCTCTAACCGTTAACAAATGAATTAAAAAGGAAAAGCTGAAATGTCTTGAGTCAATAAGTTCAGGAGTAAAAAATTGCTTAACAAGTCATGGACTGTGTGTTTAACATGATTTTGGAATGACTACCTCATCTCTGTGGCCCACAAATACAATTATCTGTAAGGTCCCTCAGTCAATCAGTGAATTCCAAACACAGATACAATGACAAAGACCAGGGAGGTTTTCCAAATCATCGCAAAGAAGGGCACCTATTGGTAGATGTGGTGGGGGGTGGGGTGAGGCAGACATTAAGTTGACATTTTGAGCGTGGTGAAATGATTAATTACATTGGAGATACTGGCGTCCTCCTTACTCAGTTTCCGTAGAGGGAGGAAACCGCTCAGGGTTTCATCATGAGGCCAATGGAGACTTGTAAACAGTTACATGGCTGTGATAGGTTGACAACTCAGGATGGATCAACAACATTGTAGTTACTCCACAATATTAACCTAATTGACGGAGTGAAAATAACTATCACGTTTCAAGGTAAGACCCAGATGCTGACAACATCGAATGAGCAACATGTTCTACTCATTATTCCTTGTTAATAAAGCAAACATTTATGCTTTACTTTGATTGAAATAATACAACTGGGCAGTGTTTCAGGATCAAAAATAAACAGAATGGAGCTAATCACAGGCAAAATCCTAGAGGAAAACCTGGATCAGTCTGCTTTCCACCAGACACTGGGAGATGAGTTCACCTTTCAGCAGGACAATAACCTAAAACACCAAAGGCCTAATCTACACTGGAGCTGTTTACCAAGAAGACAGTGATTGTTCCTGTTTTGACTTAAATCTGCTTGAAAATCTATGGCAAGACATGAAAATTGTGTTCTAACAAGGAAGAATTCTTAAAAGAATAATGGGCAAGAGTTGTCAATCCGGGTGTGAAAAGCTCTTAGAGACGACCTCAGAGCTGTAATCACTGTCAAAGTTGATTCTATCATGTATTGACTCAGGGGGTTGAATACTTATCTAATCAAGAAATATTTGTTTTATTTTTCATAAATGTTTTACAAATGTTATAATTTTTCATTACAGAGTATTCTGTGTAGATCGTTGACCAAAAAAAAAGACAATTTAATCCATTTTGATCCCACTTTGTAACACAACATCTTCAAAAAGTCAAGGGATGTGAAAACTGTCTGACGGCACTGCAGTGCTCTTTATTAACAGAGCGAGGTCCCAGATCTGAGAGCTTTAGCTAACTCCAATGTCTATGACAGTCATACTATGAACACTGCAGAGAGGAGTTAGCTTAAACAGAGAACACCAGCAAAAGAAAACACATTCACCAGGAAGGCTGGACCTATGGCCTAAACTCTGTCCACTCTTATGTGAACTGCGCTGAGGGAGGGGTGGGTCGATAGTGTGTCTTGAACAGTGTCACTAGCTCTGTCCAGCTCCGACCGGAGAGAGAGCTCTGATGAACTGTGCCACCGTCGGCTCCCTTCTCTAAAGGTCACCAATTAAGAATCTCATTAAAGTGTCTCAAATTAGAGACACAAAGAGGTTGATTCTCTCTCTCAGGGACACCAGGGGAGCCTTCTGAGAGGAGGCGAAAAGAAGGTAGAGGTCAGTAGAGGAGAGGAGGAGAAGGAGGAGAGGAGATGAGAAGAGGGGAGAGGACAAGAGAGGAGGGGATGAGAAGGAGGAGAGGAGGACATAATGAGAAGGGAGAGAAGAGGAATTTAACCACTACCAGTCTCTTCCAAGGCATTGACTGACTCACTAGACCAATGGAGAGAGATTGTGATTGTAAGAGCCTTGCAGTACAGTGAGGGGAAAAAAGTTTTTGATCCCCTGCTGATTTTGTACGTTTGCCCATTGACAAAGAAATGATAACGTGTGCAAACCTGGTAGCCAACTACAAGAAACGTCTGACCTCTGTGATTGCCAACAAGGGTTTTGCCACCAAGTACTAAGTCATGTTTTGCAGAGGGGTCAAATACTTATTTCCCTCATGAAAATGCAAATCAATTTATAACATTTTTGACATGCGTTTTTCTGGATTTTTTTGTTGTTATTCTGTCTCTCACTGCTCAAATAAACCTACCATTACAATTATAGACTGATCATTTCTTTGTCAGTGGGCAAACGTACAAAATGAGCAGGGGATCAAATACTTTTTTCCCTCACTGTATGGGTACTATATCCGATAAATCACAGGCCTATTTTGGACCTCTTCTGTCCCTGCTGTGTCTTCTGTCCCTTCTGCTAAGCTAGCAGAGTAAACACACACACATACAGATGTACAGAATGTCTGCTAAGCTAGCAGAGTAAACACACACACATACAGATGTACAGAATGTCTGCTAAGCTAGCAGCGTAAACACACACACACAGATGTACAGAATGTCTGCTAAGCTAGCAGCGTAAACACACACACACAGATGTACAGAATGTCTGCTAAGCTAGCAGCGTAAACACACACAGATGTACAGAATGTCTGCTAAGCTAGCAGCGTAAACACACACAGATGTACAGAATGTCTGCTAAGCTAGCAGCGTAAACACACACAGATGTACAGAATGTCTGCTAAGCTAGCAGCGTAAACACACACAGATGTACAGAATGTCTGCTAAGCTAGCAGCGTAAA
>NC_068424.1:70383598-70448598 GCF_023373465.1 Oncorhynchus keta
ACATTATACTGCTGAAGTCATCTCCACTACAGTTATCAACCAGAACACATTATACTGCTGAAGTCATCTCCACTACAGTTATCAACCAGAACACATTATACTGCTGAAGTCATCTCCACTACAGTTATCAACCAGAACAATGGAAACATTATACTTATACTGCTGAAGTCATCTCCACTACAGTTATCAACCAGAACAATGGAAACAACAACACATTATACTGCTGAAGTCATCTCCACTACAGTTATCAACCAGAACACATTATACTGCTGAAGTCATCTCCACTACAGTTATCAACCAGAATGGAAACACATTATACTGCTGAAGTCATCTCCACTACAGTTATCAACCAGAACAATGGAAACATTATACTGCTGAAGTCATCTCCAACAGTTATCAACCAGAACACATTATACTGTCATCTCCACTACAGTTATCAACCAGAACACATTATACTGCTGAAGTCATCTCCACTACAGTTATCAACCAGAACAATGGAAACAACAACACATTATACTGCTGAAGTCATCTCCACTACAGTTATCAACCAGAACACATTATACTGCTGAAGTCATCTCCACTACAGTTATCAACCAGAACACATTATACTGCTGAAGTCATCTCCACTACAGTTATCAACCAGTAAATGGAAACACATTATACTGTTGAAGTCATCTCCACTACAGTTATCAACCAGAACACATTATACTGTTGAAGTCATCTCCACTACAGTTATCAACCAGAACAATGGAAACATCAACACATTATACTGCTGAAGTCATCTCCACTACAGTTATCAACCAGAACACATTATACTGCTGAAGTCATCTCCACTACAGTTATCAACCAGAACACATTATACTGCTGAAGTCATCTCCACTACAGTTATCAACAGAACACATTATACTGCTGAAGTCATCTCCACTACAGTTATCAACCAGAACAATGGAAACATCAACACATTATACTGCTGAAGTCATCTCCACTACAGTTATCAACCAGAACAATGGAAACATCATACATTATACTGAAGTCATCTCCACTACAGTTATCAACCAGAACACATTATACTGTTGAAGTCATCTCCACTACAGTTATCAACCAGAACAATGGAAACATTTATACTGCTGAAGTCATCTCCACTACAGTTATCAACAGAACACATTATACTGCTGAAGTCATCTCCACTACAGTTATCAACCAGAACAATGGAAACATCACATTATACTGCTGAAGTCATCTCCACTACAGTTATCAACCAGAACAGAACACATTATACTGCTGAAGTCATCTCCACTACAGTTATCAACCAGAACACATTATACTGCTGAAGTCATCTCCACTACAGTTATCAACCAGAACACATTATACTGTTGAAGTCATCTCCACTACAGTTATCAACCAGAACACATTATACTGCTGAAGTCATCTCCACTACAGTTATCAACCAGAACACATTATACTGCTGAAGTCATCTCCACTACAGTTATCAACCAGAACACATTATACTGTTGAAGTCATCTCCACTACAGTTATCAACCAGAACACATTATACTGTTGAAGTCATCTCCACTACAGTTATCAACCAGAACAATGGAAACATCAACACATTATACTGCTGAAGTCATCTCTACTACAGTTATCAACCAGAACACATTATACTGTTGAAGTCATCTCCACTACAGTTATCAACCAGAACAATGGAAACAACAACACATTATACTGCTGAAGTCATCTCCACTACAGTTATCAACCAGAACAATGGAAACATCACATTATACTGCTGAAGTCATCTCCACTACTTATACTGTTGAAGTCATCTCCACTACAGTTATCAACCAGAACACATTATACTGTTGAAGTCATCTCCACTACAGTTATCAACCAGAACAATGGAAACAACAACACATTATACTGCTGAAGTCATTATACTGCTGAAGTCATCTCCACTACAGTTATCAACCAGAACACATTATACTGTTGAAGTCATCTCCACTACAGTTATCAACCAGAACACATTATACTGCTGAAGTCATCTCACTACAGTTATCAACCAGAACACATTATACTGTTGAAGTCATCTCCACTACAGTTATCAACCAGAACAATGGAAACATCAACACATTATACTGCTGAAGTCATCTCCACTACAGTTATCAACCAGAACAATGGAAACATTATACTGCTGAAGTCATCTCCACTACAGTTATCAACCAGAACACATTATACTGTTGAAGTCATCTCCACTACAGTTATCAACAGAACACATTATACTGCTGAAGTCATCTCCACTACAGTTATCAACCAGAACACATTATACTGTTGAAGTCATCTCCACTACAGTTATCAACCAGAACAATGGAAACATTTATACTGCTGAAGTCATCTCCACTACAGTTATCAACAGAACAGAAACACATTATACTGTTGAAGTCATCTCCACTACAGTTATCAACCAGAACACATTATACTGTTGAAGTCATCTCCACTACAGTTATCAACCAGAACAATGAAACACAACACATTATACTGTTGAAGTCATCTCCACTACAGTTATCAACCAGAACACATTATACTGCTGAAGTCATCTCCACTACAGTTATCAACCAGAAACACATTATACTGTTGAAGTCATCTCCACTACAGTTATCAACCAGAACAATGGACCATCATGAAGTCATCACTACAGTTATCAACAGAACACATTATACTGCTGAAGTCATCTCCACTACAGTTATCAACCAGAACACATTATACTGTTGAAGTCACATCAACCAGAACTTATACAGTTACTCAGTTATCAACAGAACACATTATACTGTTGAAGTCATCTCCACTACAGTTATCAACCAGAACACATTATACTGTTGAAGTCATCTCCACTACAGTTATCAACCAGAACACATTATACTGCTTGAAGTCATCTCCACTACAGTTATCAACCAGAACACATTATACTGCTGAAGTCATCTCCACTACAGTTATCAACCAGAACAATGGAAACACAACACATTATACTGCTGAAGTCATCTCCACTACAGTTATCAACCAGAACAGAAAACACATTATACTGCTGAAGTCATCTCCACTACAGTTATCAACCAGAACAATGGAAACACAACACATTATACTGCTGAAGTCATCTCCACTACAGTTATCAACCAGAACACATTATACTGCTGAAGTCATCTCCACTACAGTTATCAACCAGAACACATTATACTGCTGAAGTCATCTCCACTACATCAACCAGAACACATTATACTGTTGAAGTCATCTCCACTACAGTTATCAACAGAACAATGGAAACATCAACACATTATACTGCTGAAGTCATCTCCACTACAGTTATCAACCAGAACAATGGAAACACACATTATACTGTTGAAGTCATCTCCACTACAGTTATCAACCAGAACACATTATACTGCTGAAGTCATCTCCACTACAGTTATCAACCAGAACACATTATACTGTTGAAGTCATCTCCACTACAGTTATCAACCAGAACAATGGAAACATTTATACTGCTGAAGTCATCTCCACTACAGTTATCAACCAGAACAATGAAACATCAACACATTATACTGTTGAAGTCATCTCCACTACAGTTATCAACCAGAACACATTATACTGTTGAAGTCATCTCCACTACAGTTATCAACCAGAAACACATTATACTGTTGAAGTCATCTCCACTACAGTTATCAACCAGAACACATTATACTGCTGAAGTCATCTCCACTACAGTTATCAACCAGAACAATGGAAACATCATTATACTGCTGAAGTCATCTCCACTACAGTTATCAACCAGAACAGAACACACATTATACTGCTGAAGTCATCTCCACTACAGTTATCAACCAGAACACATTATACTGCTGAAGTCATCTCCACTACAGTTATCAACCAGAACACATTATACTGTTGAAGTCATCTCCACTACAGTTATCAACCAGAACACATTATACTGTTGAAGTCATCTCCACTACAGTTATCAACCAGAACACATTATACTGCTGAAGTCATCTCCACTACAGTTATCAACCAGAACACATTATACTGCTGAAGTCATCTCCACTACAGTTATCAACCAGAACACATTATACTGCTGAAGTCATCTCCACTACAGTTATCAACCAGAACACATTATACTGCTGAAGTCATCTCCACTACAGTTATCAACCAGAACAATGAAAACAACAACACATTATACTGTTGAAGTCATCTCCACTACAGTTATCAACCAGAACAATGGAAACAACAACACATTATACTGCTGAAGTCATCTCCACTACAGTTATCAACCAGAACACATTATACTGCTGAAGTCATCTCCACTACAGTTATCAACCAGAACACATTATACTGCTGAAGTCATCTCCACTACAGTTATCAACCAGAACACATTATACTGCTGAAGTCATCTCCACTACAGTTATCAACCAGAACAATGAAAACACATTATACTGTTGAAGTCATCTCCACTACAGTTATCAACCAGAACAATGGAAACACATTATACTGCTGAAGTCATCTCCACTACAGTTATCAACCAGAACACATTATACTGCTGAAGTCATCTCCACTACAGTTATCAACCAAAACAATGAAACATCATTATACTGCTGAAGTCATCTCCACTACAGTTATCAACCAGAACAATGGAAACATTATACTGCTGAAGTCATCTCCACTACAGTTATCAACCAGAACACATTATACTGCTGAAGTCATCTCCAACAGTTATCAACAGAACACATTATACTGCTGAAGTCATCTCCACTACAGTTATCAACCAGAACAATGGAAACATCAACACATTATACCGAACACATTATACTGAAGTCATCTCCACTACAGTTATCAACCAGAACAATGGAAACATTATACTGCTGAAGTCATCTCCACTACAGTTATCAACCAGAACACATTATACTGTTGAAGTCATCTCCACTACAGTTATCAACCAGAACAATGGACCATCAACACATTATACTGCTGAAGTCATCTCCACTACAGTTATCAACCAGAACACATTATACTGCTGAAGTCATCTCCACTACAGTTATCAACCAGAACACATTATACTGTTGAAGTCATCTCCACTACAGTTATCAACCAGAACACATTATACTGTTGAAGTCATCTCCACTACAGTTATCAACCAGAACACATTATACTGTTGAAGTCATCTCCACTACAGTTATCAACCAGAACACATTATACTGTTGAAGTCATCTCTACTACAGTTATCAACCAGAACACATTATACTGCTGAAGTCATCTCCACTACAGTTATCAACCAGAACAATGGAAACATTATACTGCTGAAGTCATCTCCACTACAGTTATCAACCAGAACAATGAAAACAACATTATACTGTTGAAGTCATCTCCACTACAGTTATCAACCAGAACAATGGAAACATTATACTGCTGAAGTCATCTCCACTACAGTTATCAACCAGAACACATTATACTGCTGAAGTCATCTCCACTACAGTTATCAACCAGAACATATTATACTGCTGAAGTCATCTCCACTACAGTTATCAACCAGAACACATTATACTGTTGAAGTCATCTCCACTACAGTTATCAACCAGAACAATGGAAACATCAACACATTATACTGCTGAAGTCATCTCCACTACAGTTATCAACCAGAACACATTATACTGTTGAAGTCATCTCCACTACAGTTATCAACCAGAACACATTATACTGTTGAAGTCATCTCCACTACAGTTATCAACCAGAACACATTATACTGTTGAAGTCATCTCCACTACAGTTATCAACCAGAACAATGGAAACATCAACACATTATACTGCTGAAGTCATCTCCACTACAGTTATCAACCAGAACACATTATACTGCTGAAGTCATCTCCACTACAGTTATCAACCAGAACACATTATACTGTTGAAGTCATCTCCACTACAGTTATCAACCAGAACAATGGAAACATCAACACATTATACTGAAGTCATCTCTACTACAGTTATCAACCAGAACACATTATACTGTTGAAGTCATCTCCACTACAGTTATCAACCAGAACAATGGAAACATCAACACATTATACTGCTGAAGTCATCTCCACTACAGTTATCAACCAGAACACATTATACTGTTGAAGTCATCTCCACTACAGTTATCAACCAGAACACATTATACTGCTGAAGTCATCTCCACTACAGTTATCAACCAGAACACATTATACTGTTGAAGTCATCTCCACTACAGTTATCAACCAGAACACATTATACTGTTGAAGTCATCTCCACTACAGTTATCAACCAGAACACATTATACTGTTGAAGTCATCTCCACTACAGTTATCAACCAGAACACATTATACTGCTGAAGTCATCTCCACTACAGTTATCAACCAGAACACATTATACTGCTGAAGTCATCTCCACTACAGTTATCAACCAGAACAATGGAAACATTATACTGCTGAAGTCATCTCCACTACAGTTATCAACCAGAACAATGAAAACAGACAACACATTATACTGTTGAAGTCATCTCCACTACAGTTATCAACCAGAACAATGGAAACATTATACTGCTGAAGTCATCTCCACTACAGTTATCAACCAGAACACATTATACTGTTGAAGTCATCTCCACTACAGTTATCAACAGAACACATTATACTGTTGAAGTCATCTCCACTACAGTTATCAACCAGAACACATTATACTGCTGAAGTCATCTCCACTACAGTTATCAACCAGAACACATTATACTGCTGAAGTCATCTCCACTACAGTTATCAACCAGAACAATGGAAACAACAACACATTATACTGCTGAAGTCATCTCCACTACAGTTATCAACCAGAACAATGAAAACAACAACACATTATACTGTTGAAGTCATCTCCACTACAGTTATCAACCAGAACAATGGAAACAACAACACATTATACTGCTGAAGTCATCTCCACTACAGTTATCAACCAGAACACATTATACTGCTGAAGTCATCTCCACTACAGTTATCAACCAGAACACATTATACTGTTGAAGTCATCTCCACTACAGTTATCAACCAGAACACATTATACTGTTGAAGTCATCTCCACTACAGTTATCAACCAGAACAATGGAAACATCAACACATTATACCGTTGAAGTCATCTCCACTACAGTTATCAACCAGAACAATGGAAACAACAACACATTATACTGTTGAAGTCATCTCCACTACAGTTATCAACCAGAACACATTATACTGCTGAAGTCATCTCCACTACAGTTATCAACCAGAACACATTATACTGCTGAAGTCATCTCCACTACAGTTATCAACCAGAACAATGGAAACATCAACACATTATACTGCTGAAGTCATCTCCACTACAGTTATCAACCAGAACAATGGAAACATCAACACATTATACTGTTGAAGTCATCTCCACTACAGTTATCAACCAGAACACATTATACTGTTGAAGTCATCTCCACTACAGTTATCAACCAGAACAATGGAAACATCAACACATTATACCGTTGAAGTCATCTCCACTACAGTTATCAACCAGAACACATTATACTGCTGAAATCATCTCCACTACAGTTATCAACAAAACATTAAACATACTGCTTGAAGTCATCTCCACTACAGTTATCAACCAGAACAATGAACACATTATACAGTTGAAGTCATCTCCACTACAAGTCATCTCTGAAGTCACTACAGTTATCACAGAACACATTATACTGCTGAAGTCATCTCCACTACAGTTATCAACCAGAACACATTATACTGGAAGTCATCTCTACTACAGTTATCAACAGAACACATTATACTGCTGAAGTCATCTCCACTACAGTTATCAACCAGAACACATTATACTGTTGAAGTCATCTCCACTACAGTTATCAACCAGAACAGAATCTCTACACAGTTATCAACCAGAACACATTATACTGCTGAAGTCATCTCCACTACAGTTATCAACCAGAACAATGGAAACAACAACACATTATACTGCTGAAGTCATCTCCACTACAGTTATCAACCAGAACAATGAAAACATTATACTGTTGAAGTCATCTCCACTACAGTTATCAACCAGAACACATTATACTGCTGAAGTCATCTCCACTACAGTTATCAACCAGAACACATTATACTGCTGAAGTCATCTCCACTACAGTTATCAACCAGAACACATTATACTGTTGAAGTCATCTCCACTACAGTTATCAACCAGAACACATTATACTGTTGAAGTCATCTCCACTACAGTTATCAACCAGAACAATGGAAACATCAACACATTATACTGCTGAAGTCATCTCCACTACAGTTATCAACCAGAACAATGGAAACATCAACACATTATACTGCTGAAGTCATCTCCACTACAGTTATCAACCAGAACACATTATACTGTTGAAGTCATCTCCACTACAGTTATCAACCAGAACAATGGAAACATCAACACATTATACTGCTGAAGTCATCTCCACTACAGTTATCAACCAGAACAATGGAAACAACAACACATTATACTGCTGAAGTCATCTCCACTACAGTTATCAACCAGAACACATTATACTGCTGAAATCATCTCCACTACAGTTATCAACCAGAACACATTATACTGTTGAAGTCATCTCCACTACAGTTATCAACCAGAACAATGGAAACATCAACACATTATACTGTTGAAGTCATCTCCACTACAGTTATCAACCAGAACAATGGAAACATCATGAAGTCATCTCCACTACAGTTATCAACCAGAACACATTATACTGTTGAAGTCATCTCCACTACAGTTATCAACCAGAACAATGGAAACATTATACTGCTGAAGTCATCTCCACTACAGTTATCAACCAGAACACATTATACTGCTGAAGTCATCTCCACTACAGTTATCAACCAGAACACATTATACTGCTGAAGTCATCTCCACTACAGTTATCAACAGAACACATTATACTGAAGTCATCACTACAGTTATCAACCAGAACACATTATACTGTTGAAGTCATCTCCACTACAGTTATCAACCAGAACACATTATACTGTTGAAGTCATCTCCACTACAGTTATCAACCAGAACAATGAAAACAACAACACATTATACTGTTGAAGTCATCTCCACTACAGTTATCAACCAGAACAATGGAAACAACAACACATTATACTGCTGAAGTCATCTCCACTACAGTTATCAACCAGAACACATTATACTGTTGAAGTCATCTCCACTACAGTTATCAACCAGAACACATTATACTGCTGAAATCATTTCCACTACAGTTATCAACCAGAACACATTATACTGCTGAAGTCATCTCCACTACAGTTATCAACCAGAACACATTATACTGTTGAAGTCATCTCCACTACAGTTATCAACCAGAACAATGGAAACATCAACACATTATACCGTTGAAGTCATCTCCACTACAGTTATCAACCAGAACAATGGAAACATCAACACATTATACCGTTGAAGTCATCTCCACTACAGTTATCAACCAGAACACATTATACTGTTGAAGTCATCTCCACTACAGTTATCAACCAGAACAATGGAAACAACAACACATTATACTGCTGAAGTCATCTCCACTACAGTTATCAACCAGAACACATTATACTGCTGAAGTCATCTCCACTACAGTTATCAACCAGAACAATGGAAACAACAACACATTATACTGCTGAAGTCATCTCCACTACAGTTATCAACCAGAACAATGGAAACATCAACACATTATACTGCTGAAGTCATCTCCACTACAGTTATCAACCAGAACACATTATACTGCTGAAGTCATCTCCACTACAGTTATCAACCAGAACAATGGAAACATCAACACATTATACTGCTGAAGTCATCTCCACTACAGTTATCAACCAGAACACATTATACTGCTGAAGTCATCTCCACTACAGTTATCAACCAGAACACATTATACTGCTGAAGTCATCTCCACTACAGTTATCAACCAGAACACATTATACTGCTGAAGTCATCTCCACTACAGTTATCAACCAGAACAATGGAAACATCAACACATTATACTGCTGAAGTCATCTCCACTACAGTTATCAACCAGAACACATTATACTGCTGAAGTCATCTCCACTACAGTTATCAACCAGAACACATTATACTGCTGAAGTCATCTCCACTACAGTTATCAACCAGAACAATGGAAACATCAACACATTATACTGCTGAAGTCATCTCCACTACAGTTATCAACCAGAACAATGGAAACAACAACACATTATACTGCTGAAGTCATCTCCACTATAGTTATCAACCAGAACAATGGAAACATCAACACATTATACTGCTGAAGTCATCTCTACTACAGTTATCAACCAGAACACATTATACTGTTGAAGTCATCTCCACTACAGTTATCAACCAGAACACATTATACTGCTGAAGTCATCTCCACTACAGTTATCAACCAGAACACATTATACTGTTGAAGTCATCTCTACTACAGTTATCAACCAGAACACATTATACTGCTGAAGTCATCTCCACTACAGTTATCAACCAGAACAATGGAAACATCAACACATTATACTGCTGAAGTCATCTCCACTACAGTTATCAACCAGAACACATTATACTGCTGAAGTCATCTCCACTACAGTTATCAACCAGAACAATGGAAACATCAACACATTATACTGCTGAAGTCATCTCCACTACAGTTATCAACCAGAACAATGGAAACAACAACACATTATACTGCTGAAGTCATCTCCACTACAGTTATCAACCAGAACAATGGAAACAACAACACATTATACTGCTGAAGTCATCTCCACTACAGTTATCAACCAGAACACATTATACTGCTGAAGTCATCTCCACTACAGTTATCAACCAGAACACATTATACTGCTGAAGTCATCTCCACTACAGTTATCAACCAGAACACATTATACTGTTGAAGTCATCTCCACTACAGTTATCAACCAGAACAATGGAAACATCAACACATTATACCGTTGAAGTCATCTCCACTACAGTTATCAACCAGAACAATGGAAACATCAACACATTATACCGTTGAAGTCATCTCCACTACAGTTATCAACCAGAACACATTATACTGTTGAAGTCATCTCCACTACAGTTATCAACCAGAACAATGGAAACAACAACACATTATACTGCTGAAGTCATCTCCACTACAGTTATCAACCAGAACAATGGAAACATCAACACATTATACTGCTGAAGTCATCTCTACTACAGTTATCAACCAGAACACATTATACTGTTGAAGTCATCTCCACTACAGTTATCAACCAGAACAAATTATACTGCTGAAGTCATCTCCACTACAGTTATCAACCAGAACAATGGAAACATCAACACATTATACTGCTGAAGTCATCTCTACTACAGTTATCAACCAGAACACATTATACTGTTGAAGTCATCTCCACTACAGTTATCAACCAGAACACATTATACTGCTGAAGTCATCTCCACTACAGTTATCAACCAAAACAATGGAAACATCAACACATTATACTGTTGAAGTCATCTCCACTACAGTTATCAACCAGAACACATTATACTGCTGAAGTCATCTCCACTACAGTTATCAACCAAAACAATGGAAACATCAACACATTATACTGCTGAAGTCATCTCCACTACAGTTATCAACCAGAACACATTATACTGCTGAAGTCATCTCCACTACAGTTATCAACCAGAACAATGGAAACATCAACACATTATACTGCTGAAGTCATCTCCACTACAGTTATCAACCAGAACAATGGAAACAACAACACATTATACTGCTGAAGTCATCTCCACTACAGTTATCAACCAGAACAATGGAAACAACAACACATTATACTGCTGAAGTCATCTCCACTACAGTTATCAACCAGAACAATGGAAACATCAACACATTATACTGCTGAAGTCATCTCCACTACAGTTATCAACCAAAACAATGGAAACAACAACACATTATACTGCTGAAGTCATCTCCACTACAGTTATCAACCAGAACACATTATACTGCTGAAGTCATCTCCACTACAGTTATCAACCAGAACACATTATACTGCTGAAGTCATCTCCACTACAGTTATCAACCAGAACACATTATACTGCTGAAGTCATCTCCACTACAGTTATCAACCAGAACACATTATACTGTTGAAGTCATCTCCACTACAGTTATCAACCAGAACACATTATACTGCTGAAGTCATCTCCACTACAGTTATCAACCAGAACACATTATACTGTTGAAGTCATCTCCACTACAGTTATCAACCAGAACACATTATACTGCTGAAGTCATCTCCACTACAGTTATCAACCAGAACACATTATACTGCTGAAGTCATCTCCACTACAGTTATCAACCAGAACAATGGAAACATTATACTGTTGAAGTCATCTCCACTACAGTTATCAACAGAACACATTATACTGCTGAAGTCATCTCCACTACAGTTATCAACCAGAACATATTATACTGTTGAAGTCATCTCCACTACAGTTATCAACAGAACACATTATACTGCTGAAGTCATCTCCACTACAGTTATCAACCAGAACACATTATACTGCTGAAGTCATCTCCACTACAGTTATCAACCAGAACAATGGAAACAACAACACATTATACTGCTGAAGTCATCTCCACTACAGTTATCAACCAGAACAATTATACTGGTCATCTCCAACAGTTATCAACAGAACATTTATACTGTTGAAGTCATCTCCACTACAGTTATCAACCAGAACACATTATACTGCTGAAGTCATCTCCACTACAGTTATCAACCAGAACACATTATACTGCTGAAGTCATCTCCACTACAGTTATCAACCAGAACAATGGAAACAACAACACATTATACTGCTGAAGTCATCTCCACTACAGTTATCAACCAGAACACATTATACTGTTGAAGTCATCTCCACTACAGTTATCAACCAGAACATATTATACTGCTGAAGTCATCTCCACTACAGTTATCAACCAGAACACATTATACTGTTGAAGTCATCTCCACTACAGTTATCAACCAGAACACATTATACTGCTGAAGTCATCTCCACTACAGTTATCAACCAGAACACATTATACTGCTGAAGTCATCTCCACTACAGTTATCAACCAGAACAATGGAAACAACAACACATTATACTGCTGAAGTCATCTCCACTACAGTTATCAACCAGAACACATTATACTGCTGAAGTCATCTCCACTACAGTTATCAACCAGAACACATTATACTGCTGAAGTCATCTCCACTACAGTTATCAACCAGAACACATTATACTGCTGAAGTCATCTCCACTACAGTTATCAACCAGAACAATGGAAACAACAACACATTATACTGTTGAAGTCATCTCCACTACAGTTATCAACCAGAACACATTATACTGCTGAAGTCATCTCCACTACAGTTATCAACCAGTACAATGGAAACAACAACACATTATACTGCTGAAATCATCTCCACTACAGTTATCAACCAGAACACATTATACTGCTGAAGTCATCTCCACTACAGTTATCAACCAGAACACATTATACTGCTGAAGTCATCTCCACTACAGTTATCAACCAGAACACATTATACTGCTGAAGTCATCTCCACTACAGTTATCAACCAGAACACATTATACTGCTGAAGTCATCTCCACTACAGTTATCAACCAGAACAATGGAAACATCAACACATTATACTGCTGAAGTCATCTCCACTACAGTTATCAACCAGAACACATTATACTGTTGAAGTCATCTCCACTACAGTTATCAACCAGAACACATTATACTGCTGAAGTCATCTCCACTACAGTTATCAACCAGAACAATGGAAACATCAACACATTATACTGCTGAAGTCATCTCCACTACAGTTATCAACCAGAACAATGGAAACAACAACACATTATACTGCTGAAGTCATCTCCACTACAGTTATCAACCAGAACACATTATACTGTTGAAGTCATCTCCACTACAGTTATCAACCAGAACACATTATACTGCTGAAGTCATCTCCACTACAGTTATCAACCAAAACAATGGAAACATCAACACATTATACTGCTGAAGTCATCTCCACTACAGTTATCAACCAGAACAATGGAAACAACAACACATTATACTGCTGAAGTCATCTCCACTACAGTTATCAACCAGAACAATGGAAACAACAACACATTATACTGTTGAAGTCATCTCCACTACAGTTATCAAACAGAACACATTATACTGCTGAAGTCATCTCCACTACAGTTATCAACCAGAACACATTATACTGTTGAAGTCATCTCCACTACAGTTATCAACCAGAACAATGGAAACATCAACACATTATACTGCTGAAGTCATCTCCACTACAGTTATCAACCAGAACAATGAAAACAACAACACATTATACTGTTGAAGTCATCTCCACTACAGTTATCAACCAGAACACATTATACTGTTGAAGTCATCTCCACTACAGTTATCAACCAGAACAATGGAAACATCAACACATTATACTGCTGAAGTCATCTCCACTACAGTTATCAACCAGAACACATTATACTGCTGAAGTCATCTCCACTACAGTTATCAACCAGAACACATTATACTGTTGAAGTCATCTCCACTACAGTTATCAACCAGAACACATTATACTGTTGAAGTCATCTCCACTACAGTTATCAACCAGAACACATTATACTGTTGAAGTCATCTCCACTACAGTTATCAACCAAAACAATGGAAACATCAACACATTATACTGCTGAAGTCATCTCCACTACAGTTATCAACCAGAACAATGGAAACAACAACACATTATACTGCTGAAGTCATCTCCACTACAGTTATCAACCAGAACACATTATACTGCTGAAGTCATCTCCACTACAGTTATCAACCAGAACACATTATACTGCTGAAGTCATCTCCACTACAGTTATCAACCAGAACACATTATACTGCTGAAGTCATCTCCACTACAGTTATCAACCAGAACATATTATACTGTTGAAGTCATCTCCACTACAGTTATCAACCAGAACACATTATACTGCTGAAGTCATCTCCACTACAGTTATCAACCAGAACACATTATACTGTTGAAGTCATCTCCACTACAGTTATCAACCAGAACACATTATACTGCTGAAGTCATCTCCACTACAGTTATCAACCAAAACAATGGAAACATCAACACATTATACTGCTGAAGTCATCTCCACTACAGTTATCAACAAAAACAATGGAAACAACAACACATTATACTGCTGAAGTCATCTCCACTACAGTTATCAACCAGAACACATTATACTGCTGAAGTCATCTCCACTACAGTTATCAACCAGAACACATTATACTGCTGAAGTCATCTCCACTACAGTTATCAACCAGAACACATTATACTGCTGAAGTCATCTCCACTACAGTTATCAACCAGAACATATTATAATGTTGAAGTCATCTCCACTACAGTTATCAACCAGAACACATTATACTGCTGAAGTCATCTCCACTACAGTTATCAACCAGAACAATGGAAACAACAACACATTATACTGCTGAAGTCATCTCCACTACAGTTATCAACCAGAACACATTATACTGCTGAAGTCATCTCCACTACAGTTATCAACCAGAACATATTATACTGTTGAAGTCATCTCCACTACAGTTATCAACCAGAACACATTATACTGCTGAAGTCATCTCCACTACAGTTATCAACCAGAACACATTATACTGCTGAAGTCATCTCCACTACAGTTATCAACCAGAACAATGGAAACAACAACACATTATACTGCTGAAGTCATCTCCACTACAGTTATCAACCAGAACACATTATACTGCTGAAGTCATCTCCACTACAGTTATCAACCAGAACATATTATACTGTTGAAGTCATCTCCACTACAGTTATCAACCAGAACACATTATACTGCTGAAGTCATCTCCACTACAGTTATCAACCAGAACACATTATACTGCTGAAGTCATCTCCACTACAGTTATCAACCAGAACAATGGAAACAACAACACATTATACTGCTGAAGTCATCTCCACTACAGTTATCAACCAGAACACATTATACTGCTGAAGTCATCTCCACTACAGTTATCAACCAGAACAGAAGTCATCTCCACTACAGTTATCAACCAGAACACATTATACTGTTGAAGTCATCTCCACTACAGTTATCAACCAGAACACATTATACTGCTGAAGTCATCTCCACTACAGTTATCAACCAGAACACATTATACTGCTGAAGTCATCTCCACTACAGTTATCAACCAGAACAATGGAAACAACAACACATTATACTGCTGAAGTCATCTCCACTACAGTTATCAACCAGAACACATTATACTGCTGAAGTCATCTCCACTACAGTTATCAACCAGAACACATTATACTGCTGAAGTCATCTCCACTACAGTTATCAACCAGAACATATTATACTGCTGAAGTCATCTCCACTACAGTTATCAACCAGAACAATGGAAACATCAACACATTATACCGTTGAAGTCATCTCCACTACAGTTATCAACCAGAACACATTATACCGTTGAAGTCATCTCCACTACAGTTATCAACCAGAACAATGGAAACAACAATACATTATACTGCTGAAGTCATCTCCACTACAGTTATCAACCAGAACACATTATACTGCTGAAGTCATCTCCACTACAGTTATCAACCAGAACACATTATACTGCTGAAGTCATCTCCACTACAGTTATCAACCAGAACACATTATACTGCTGAAGTCATCTCCACTACAGTTATCAACCAGAACACATTATACTGCTGAAGTCATCTCCACTACAGTTATCAACCAGAACAATGGAAACATCAACACATTATACTGCTGAAGTCATCTCCACTACAGTTATCAACCAGAACACATTATACTGTTGAAGTCATCTCCACTACAGTTATCAACCAGAACACATTATACTGCTGAAGTCATCTCCACTACAGTTATCAACCAGAACAATGGAAACATCAACACATTATACTGCTGAAGTCATCTCCACTACAGTTATCAACCAGAACACATTATACTGCTGAAGTCATCTCCACTACAGTTATCAACCAGAACAATGGAAACAACAACACATTATACTGCTGAAGTCATCTCCACTACAGTTATCAACCAGAACACATTATACTGTTGAAGTCATCTCCACTACAGTTATCAACCAGAACACATTATACTGCTGAAGTCATCTCCACTACAGTTATCAACCAAAACAATGGAAACATCAACACATTATACTGCTGAAGTCATCTCCACTACAGTTATCAACCAGAACAATGGAAACAACAACACATTATACTGCTGAAGTCATCTCCACTACAGTTATCAACCAGAACAATGGAAACAACAACACATTATACTGTTGAAGTCATCTCCACTACAGTTATCAACCAGAACACATTATACTGCTGAAGTCATCTCCACTACAGTTATCAACCAGAACACATTATACTGCTGAAGTCATCTCCACTACAGTTATCAACCAGAACAATGGAAACATCAACACATTATACTGCTGAAGTCATCTCCACTACAGTTATCAACCAGAACACATTATACTGTTGAAGTCATCTCCACTACAGTTATCAACCAGAACACATTATACTGCTGAAGTCATCTCCACTACAGTTATCAACCAGAACAATGGAAACATCAACACATTATACTGCAAGTCATCTCCACTACAGTTATCAACCAGAACACATTATACTGCTGAAGTCATCTCCACTACAGTTATCAACAGAACAATGGAAGGGGGGTGAGAAGGATTACTTACCCTTACTTACATCCTAGGTATTCCTTGAAGAGGTTATACTGCTGAAGTCATCTCCACTACAGTTATCAACCAGAACACATTATACTGCTGAAGTCATCTCCACTACAGTTATCAACCAGAACACATTATACTGCTGAAGTCATCTCCACTACAGTTATCAACAGTTATACAACTACAGTTATCAACCAACAATTATACTGGAAACATACAGTTATCAACAAAACAATGGAAACATTATACTGCTGAAGTCATCTCCACTACAGTTATCAACCAGAACAATGGAAACAACAACACATTATACTGCTGAAGTCATCTCCACTACAGTTATCAACCAGAACAATGGAAACAACAACACATTATACTGTTGAAGTCATCTCCACTACAGTTATCAACCAGAACACATTATACTGCTGAAGTCATCTCCACTACAGTTATCAACCAGAACACATTATACTGTTGAAGTCATCTCCACTACAGTTATCAACCAGAACAATGGAAACATCAACACATTATACCGTTGAAGTCATCTCCACTACAGTTATCAACCAGAACAATGGAAACATCAACACATTATACCGTTGAAGTCATCTCCACTACAGTTATCAACCAGAACACATTATACTGTTGAAGTCATCTCCACTACAGTTATCAACCAGAACAATGGAAACATCAACACATTATACTGCTGAAGTCATCTCCACTACAGTTATCAACCAGAACAATGAAAACAACAACACATTATACTGTTGAAGTCATCTCCACTACAGTTATGAACCAGAACATATTATACTGCTGAAGTCATCTCTACTACAGTTATCAACCAGAACATATTATACTGCTGAAGTCATCTCCACTACAGTTATCAACCAGAACACATTATACTGTTGAAGTCATCTCCACTACAGTTATCAACCAGAACACATTATACTGTTGAAGTCATCTCCACTACAGTTATCAACCAGAACAATGGAAACAACAACACATTATACTGCTGAAGTCATCTCCACTACAGTTATGAACCAGAACATATTATACTGCTGAAGTCATCTCTACTACAGTTATCAACCAGAACATATTATACTGCTGAAGTCATCTCCACTACAGTTATCAACCAGAACACATTATACTGTTGAAGTCATCTCCACTACAGTTATCAACCAGAACACATTATACTGTTGAAGTCATCTCCACTACAGTTATCAACCAGAACAATGGAAACAACAACACATTATACTGCTGAAGTCATCTCCACTACAGTTATGAACCAGAACATATTATACTGCTGAAGTCATCTCCACTACAGTTATCAACCAGAACACATTATACTGTTGAAGTCATCTCCACTACAGTTATCAACCAGAACACATTATACTGCTGAAGTCATCTCCACTACAGTTATCAACCAGAACACATTATACTGTTGAAGTCATCTCCACTACAGTTATCAACCAGAACAATGGAAACATCAACACATTATACCGTTGAAGTCATCTCCACTACAGTTATCAACCAGAACACATTATACTGTTGAAGTCATCTCCACTACAGTTATCAACCAGAACACATTATACTGTTGAAGTCATCTCCACTACAGTTATCAACCAGAACACATTATACTGCTGAAGTCATCTCCACTACAGTTATCAACCAGAACACATTATACTGCTGAAGTCATCTCCACTACAGTTATCAACCAGAACACATTATACTGCTGAAGTCATCTCCACTACAGTTATCAACCAGAACAATGGAAACAACAATACATTATACTGCTGAAGTCATCTCCACTACAGTTATCAACCAGAACAATGGAAACAACAATACATTATACTGCTGAAGTCATCTCCACTACAGTTATCAACCAGAACACATTATACTGCTGAAGTCATCTCCACTACAGTTATCAACCAGAACAATGGAAACATCAACACATTATACTGCTGAAGTCATCTCCACTACAGTTATCAACCAGAACACATTATACTGCTGAAGTCATCTCCACTACAGTTATCAACCAGAACACATTATACTGCTGAAGTCATCTCCACTACAGTTATCAACCAGAACACATTATACTGCTGAAGTCATCTCCACTACAGTTATCAACCAGAACACATTATACTGCTGAAGTCATCTCCACTACAGTTATCAACCAGAACAATGGAAACATCAACACATTATACTGCTGAAGTCATCTCCACTACAGTTATCAACCAGAACACATTATACTGCTGAAGTCATCTCCACTACAGTTATCAACCAGAACACATTATACTGCTGAAGTCATCTCCACTACAGTTATCAACCAGAACAATGGAAACATCAACACATTATACTGTTGAAGTCATCTCCACTACAGTTATCAACCAGAACAATGAAAACAACAACACATTATACTGTTGAAGTCATCTCCACTACAGTTATCAACCAGAACAATGAAAACAACAACACATTATACTGCTGAAGTCATCTCCACTACAGTTATGAACCAGAACATATTATACTGCTGAAGTCATCTCTACTACAGTTATCAACCAGAACATATTATACTGCTGAAGTCATCTCCACTACAGTTATCAACCAGAACACATTATACTGTTGAAGTCATCTCCACTACAGTTATCAACCAGAACACATTATACTGTTGAAGTCATCTCCACTACAGTTATCAACCAGAACAATGGAAACAACAACACATTATACTGCTGAAGTCATCTCCACTACAGTTATCAACCAGAACATATTATACTGCTGAAGTCATCTCTACACAGTTATCAACCAGAACATATTATACTGCTGAAGTCATCTCCACTACAGTTATCAACCAGAACACATTATACTGTTGAAGTCATCTCCACTACAGTTATCAACCAGAACACATTATACTGTTGAAGTCATCTCCACTACAGTTATCAACCAGAACATCATTATACTGGTCATCTCCACTACAGTTATCAACCAGAACACATTATACTGTTGAAGTCATCTCCACTACAGTTATCAACCAGAACACATTATACTGTTGAAGTCATCTCCACTACAGTTATCAACCAGAACACATTATACTGTTATGAAGTCATCTCCACTACAGTTATCAACCAGAACACATTATACTGCTGAAGTCATCTCCACTACAGTTATCAACCAGAACACATTATACTGCTGAAGTCATCTCCACTACAGTTATCAACCAGAACAATGGAAACAACAATACATTATACTGCTGAAGTCATCTCCACTACAGTTATCAACCAGAACAATGGAAACAACAATACATTATACTGCTGAAGTCATCTCCACTACAGTTATCAACCAGAACACATTATACTGCTGAAGTCATCTCCACTACAGTTATCAACCAGAACAATGGAAACATCAACACATTATACTGCTGAAGTCATCTCCACTACAGTTATCAACCAGAACACATTATACTGCTGAAGTCATCTCCACTACAGTTATCAACCAGAACATATTATACTGCTGAAGTCATCTCCACTACAGTTATCAACCAGAACACATTATACTGTTGAAGTCATCTCCACTACAGTTATCAACCAGAACACATTATACTGCTGAAGTCATCTCCACTACAGTTATCAACCAGAACACATTATACTGCTGAAGTCATCTCCACTACAGTTATCAACCAGAACAATGGAAACATCAACACATTATACTGCTGAAGTCATCTCCACTACAGTTATCAACCAGAACACATTATACTGCTGAAGTCATCTCCACTACAGTTATCAACCAGAACACATTATACTGCTGAAGTCATCTCCACTACAGTTATCAACCAGAACAATGGAAACATCAACACATTATACTGTTGAAGTCATCTCCACTACAGTTATCAACCAGAACAATGAAAACAACAACACATTATACTGTTGAAGTCATCTCCACTACAGTTATCAACCAGAACAATGAAAACAACAACACATTATACTGCTGAAGTCATCTCCACTACAGTTATCAACCAGAACACATTATACTGCTGAAGTCATCTCTACTACAGTTATCAACCAGAACACATTATACTGCTGAAGTCATCTCCACTACAGTTATCAACCAGAACAATGGAAACAACAACACATTATACTGTTGAAGTCATCTCCACTACAGTTATCAACCAGAACAATGGAAACAACAACACATTATACTGCTGAAGTCATCTCCACTACAGTTATCAACCAGAACACATTATACTGCTGAAGTCATCTCCACTACAGTTATCAACCAGAACAATGGAAACATCAACACATTATACTGCTGAAGTCATCTCCACTACAGTTATCAACCAGAACAATGGAAACAACAACACATTATACTGCTGAAGTCATCTCCACTACAGTTATCAACCAGAACACATTATACTGCTGAAGTCATCTCCACTACAGTTATCAACCAAAACAATGGAAACAACAACACATTATACTGCTGAAGTCATCTCCACTACAGTTATCAACCAAAACAATGGAAACAACAACACATTATACTGCTGAAGTCATCTCCACTACAGTTATCAACCAGAACACATTATACTGCTGAAGTCATCTCCACTACAGTTATCAACCAGAACACATTATACTGCTGAAGTCATCTCCACTACAGTTATCAACCAAAACAATGGAAACAACAACACATTATACTGCTGAAGTCATCTCCACTACAGTTATCAACCAAAACAATGGAAACAACAACACATTATACTGCTGAAGTCATCTCCACTACAGTTATCAACCAGAACACATTATACTGCTGAAGTCATCTCCACTACAGTTATCAACCAGAACACATTATACTGCTGAAGTCATCTCCACTACAGTTATCAACCAAAACAATGGAAACAACAACACATTATACTGTTGAAGTCATCTCCACTACAGTTATCAACCAGAACACATTATACTGCTGAAGTCATCTCCACTACAGTTATCAACCAGAACACATTATACTGCTGAAGTCATCTCCATTACAGTTATCAACCAGAACAATGGAAACATCAACACATTATACTGCTGAAGTCATCTCCACTACAGTTATCAACCAGAACACATTATACTGCTGAAGTCATCTCTACTACAGTTATCAACCAGAACACATTATACTGCTGAAGTCATCTCCACTACAGTTATCAACCAGAACAATGGAAACATCAACACATTATAATGTTGAAGTCATCTCCACTACAGTTATGAACCAGAACACATTATACTGTTGAAGTCATCTCTACTACAGTTATCAACCAGAACACATTATACTGCTGAAGTCATCTCTACTACAGTTATCAACCAGAACACATTATACTGCTGAAGTCATCTCCACTACAGTTATCAACCAGAACAATGGAAACATCAACACATTATACTGCTGAAGTCATCTCCACTACAGTTATCAACCAGAACACATTATACTGCTGAAGTCATCTCTACTACAGTTATCAACCAGAACACATTATACTGCTGAAGTCATCTCCACTACAGTTATCAACCAGAACAATGGAAACATCAACACATTATAATGTTGAAGTCATCTCCACTACAGTTATGAACCAGAACACATTATACTGTTGAAGTCATCTCTACTACAGTTATCAACCAGAACACATTGTACTGCTGAAGTCATCTCTACTACAGTTATCAACCAGAACACATTATACTGCTGAAGTCATCTCTACTACAGTTATCAACCAGAACACATTATACTGCTGAAGTCATCTCCACTACAGTTATCAACCAGAACACATTATACTGCTGAAGTCATCTCTACTACAGTTATCAACCAGAACACATTATACTGCTGAAGTCATCTCCACTACAGTTATCAACCAGAACACATTATACTGCTGAAGTCATCTCCACTACACTTATCAACCAGAACACATTATACTGCTGAAGTCATCTCCACTACAGTTATCAACCAGAACAATGGAAACATCAACACATTATACTGCTGAAGTCATCTCCACTACAGTTATCAACCAGAACACATTATACTGTTGAAGTCATCTCCACTACAGTTATCAACCAGAACAATGGAAACATCAACAAATTATACTGCTGAAGTCATCTCCACTACAGTTATCAACCAGAACACATTATACTGCTGAAGTCATCTCCACTACAGTTATCAACCAGAACAATGGAAACATCAACACATTATACTGTTGAAGTCATCTCCACTACAGTTATCAACCAGAACAATGGAAACATCAACACATTATACTGCTGAAGTCATTTCCACTACAGTTATCAACCAGAACACATTATACTGCTGAAGTCATCTCCACTACAGTTATCAACCAGAACACATTATACTGTTGAAGTCATCTCCACTACAGTTATCAACCAGAACACATTATACTGTTGAAGTCATCTCAACCAGAACACATTATACTGTTGAAGTCATCTCCACTACAGTTATCAACCAGAACACATTATACTGTTGAAGTCATCTCTACTACAGTTATCAACCAGAACACATTATACTGTTGAAGTCATCTCCACTACAGTTATCAACCAGAACACATTATACTGTTGAAGTCATCTCCACTACAGTTATCAACCAGAACACATTATACTGCTGAAGTCATCTCCACTACAGTTATCAACCAGAACAATGGAAACAACAACACATGATACTGCTGAAGTCATCTCCACTACAGTTATCAACCAGAACAATGGAAAACTCAATACATTATACATTCCTAAAGTCTAGGTTAATTATGTGACATAGCAAGATTGTATCCTTAAGCAATAAGGCCCAGAGGGGTGTGGTGTTTGGCCAATATATCAGGGCTGTTCTAAAGCACAACTCACTGCGGAGTGCTAGGACACAGCTTTTAGCCGTGGTATAATGGCCATATATCGCAAACCCCCAAGGTGCATTTGTCACGTTCGTCCTAAGGTGTGCTTCTACACCTGCATTGCTTGCTGTTTGGGGTTTTAGGCTGGGTTTCTGTACAGCACTTTGAGATATCAGCTGATGTACGAAGGGCTATATAAATACATTTGATTTTATTTTATTTGACAATGATGAGACCAAGGCGCAGAGTGAGTGGAGTTCCACGTAATTTTAATGAACTGAAACTCACCTAACAAAACAACAAACAACCAAACGAACCATGAAGCTACTGATTTGCACTAAGGCAACTATACATGGACAAGATCCCACCACACAAATGAGTAAAATGGCTACCTAAATATGATCCCCAATCAGAGACAACGATAAACAGCGTCTCTGATTGGGAACCATATCAGGCCAACATAGACATACAAAAAAACCTAGACATACAAAAACCCTACACATACAAAAACTAGAGTACCCACCCTTGTCACACCCTGACCTAACCTAAATATATAGAAAAACAGAGACACCTTAGGCCAGGGCGTAACAGCATTATTGCTATTATAAACTGGTTACCAACATAATTAGAGCAGTAAAAAATACATGTTTTGTCATACCCATGGTATATGGTCTGATATACCACAGCTTTCAGCCAATCAGCAATCAGGGCTCAAACAACCCTGTTTTTGAATGTATTTTAAGCCTTAACCAGAGATGTGAATTACACCCCCACAGCGAACAACACACCGAGTGCGACTTCCTGAACTCGTTAGGATTACTCATCTCATATTAATCTTGTCCATCTATGACAATCAGAAATAGTTTTTGGTTTAAAATCTGTGAATTATTTTGCTGTCTAAATCGATCTCTTAATGTACTAGAGTGACAAGACCACGCTCTCCTGCTGCGGTACGATGTGAGGATCATGAGGTAGGGTTCCGCCAGGAGTTGATGACAGTCAGAGGAGCAAATTAAATGGTAAGAGGGACATCCCAGCTAGATATTACTGCACTGTCGGAGCTAGAACCACAAACATTTCGCTACACCCACAATAACATCTGATAAACATGTGAATGTGACCAATACAATTTGATTTGATTTATAGCAATGTTTTAGAGAAGGGACAGACAGTGTTATAACAGTGTTTTAGAGAAGAGACAGCCAGTGTTAATAACAGTGTTTTAGAGACGAGACAGCCAGTGTTATAGCAGTGTTTTAGAGAAGAGACAGCCAGTGTTATAACAGTGTTTTAGAGAAGAGACAGCCAGTGTTATAGCAGTGTTGTAGAGAAGAGACAGCCAGTGTTATAGCAGTGTTTTAGAGAAGAGACAGCCAGTGTTATAACAGTGTTTTAGAGAAGAGACAGCCAGTGTTATAACAGTGTTTTAGAGAAGAGACAGCCAGTGTTAATAACAGTGTTTTAGAGAAGAGACAGCCAGTGTTATAACAGTGTTTTAGAGAAGAGACAGCCAGTGTTATAACAGTGTTTTAGAGAAGAGACAGCCAGTGTTAATAACAGTGTTTTAGAGAAGAGACAGCCAGTGTTAATAACAGTGTTTTAGAGAAGAGACAGCCAGTGTTATAGCAGTGTTTGAGAGAAGAGACAGCCAGTGTTATAACAGTGTTTTAGAGAAGAGACAGCCAGTGTTAATAACAGTGTTTTAGAGAAGAGACAGCCAGTGTTAATTACAGTGTTTTAGAGACGAGACAGCCAGTGTCAATAACAGTGTTTTAGAGACGAGACAGCCAGTGTCAATAACAGTGTTTTAGAGAAGAGACAGCCAGTGTTATAGCAGTGTTTTAGAGAAGAGACAGCCAGTGTTATAGCAGTGTTTTAGAGAAGAGACAGCCAGTGTTATAGCAGTGTTTTAGAGAAGAGACAGCCAGTGTTATAACAGTGTTTTAGAGAAGAGACAGCCAGTGTTATAGCAGTGTTTTAGAGAAGAGACATCCAGTGTTATAACAGTGTTTTAGAGAAGAGACAGCCAGTGTTAATAACAGTGTTTTAGAGAAGAGACAGCCAGTGTTAATAACAGTGTTTTAGAGAAGAGACAGCCAGTGTTAATAAGAGTGTTTTAGAGAAGTGACAGCCAGTGTTAATAACAGTGTTTTAGAGAAGAGACAGCCAGTGTTAATAACAGTGTTTTAGAGAAGAGACAGCCAGTGTTATAGCAGTGTTTTAGAGAAGAGACAGCCAGTGTTATAACAGTGTTTTAGAGAAGAGACAGCCAGTGTTAATAACAGTGTTTTAGAGAAGAGACAGCCAGTGTTAATTACAGTGTTTTAGAGACGAGACAGCCAGTGTCAATAACAGTGTTTTAGAGAAGAGACAGCCAGTGTTATAGCAGTGTTTTAGAGAAGAGACATCCAGTGTTATAACAGTGTTTTAGAGAAGAGACAGCCAGTGTTAATAACAGTGTTTTAGAGAAGAGACAGCCAGTGTTAATAACAGTGTTTTAGAGAAGAGACAGCCAGTGTTATAGCAGTGTTTTAGAGAAGAGACAGCCAGTGTCAATAACAGTGTTTTAGGGAAGAGACAGCCAGTGTTATAGCAGTGTTTTAGAGAAGAGACAGCCAGTGTTAATAACAGTGTTTTAGAGAAGAGACAGCAAGTGTTATAGCAGTGTTTTAGAGAAGAGACAGCCAGTGTTAATAACAGTGTTTTAGAGAAGAGACAGTCAGTGTTAATAACAGTGTTTTAGAGAAGAGACAGCCAGTGTTATAGCAGTGTTTTAGAGAAGAGACAGCCAGTGTTATAGCAATGTTTTAAAGAAGAGACAGCCAGTGTTAATAACAGTGTTTTAGAGAAGAGACAGCCAGTGTTATAACAGTGTTTTAGAGAAGAGACAGCCAGTGTTAATAACAGTGTTTTAGAGAAGAGACAGCAAGTGTTATAGCAGTGTTTTAGAGAAGAGACAGCCAGTGTTAATAACAGTGTTTTAGAGAAGAGACAGCCAGTGTTATAACAGTGTTTTAGAGAAGAGACAGCCAGTGTTAATAACAGTGTTTTAGAGAAGAGACAGCCAGTGTTAATAACAGTGTTTTAGAGAAGAGACAGCCAGTGTTAATAACAGTGTTTTAGAGAAGAGACAGCCAGTGTTAATAACAGTGTTTTGGAGAAGAGACAGCCAGTGTTAATAACAGTGTTTTAGAGAAGAGACAGTCAGTGTTAATAACAGTGTTTTAGAGAAGAGACAGTCAGTGTTAATAACAGTGTTTTAGAGAAGAGACAGCAAGTGTTATAGCAGTGTTTTAGAGAAGAGACAGCCAGTGTTAATAACAGTGTTTTAGAGAAGAGACAGCCAGTGTTATAACAGTGTTTTAGAGAAGAGACAGCCAGTGTTATAACAGTGTTTTAGAGAAGAGACAGCCAGTGTTAATAACAGTGTTTTAGAGAAGAGACAGCCAGTGTTAATTACAGTGTTTTAGAGACGAGACAGCCAGTGTCAATAACAGTGTTTTAGAGACGAGACAGCCAGTGTCAATAACAGTGTTTTAGAGAAGAGACAGCCAGTGTTATAGCAGTGTTTTAGAGAAGAGACAGCCAGTGTTATAGCAGTGTTTTAGAGAAGAGACAGCCAGTGTTATAGCAGTGTTTTAGAGAAGAGACAGCCAGTGTTATAACAGTGTTTTAGAGAAGAGACAGCCAGTGTTATAGCAGTGTTTTAGAGAAGAGACATCCAGTGTTATAACAGTGTTTTAGAGAAGAGACAGCCAGTGTTAATAACAGTGTTTTAAAGAAGAGACAGCCAGTGTTAATAACAGTGTTTTAGAGAAGAGACAGCCAGTGTTAATAACAGTGTTTTAGAGAAGTGACAGCCAGTGTTAATAACAGTGTTTTAGAGAAGAGACAGCCAGTGTTAATAACATTGTTTTAGAGAAGAGACAGCCAGTGTTATAGCAGTGTTTTAGAGAAGAGACAGCCAGTGTTATAACAGTGTTTTAGAGAAGAGACAGCCAGTGTTAATAACAGTGTTTTAGAGAAGAGACAGCCAGTGTTAATTACAGTGTTTTAGAGACGAGACAGCCAGTGTCAATAACAGTGTTTTAGAGAAGAGACAGCCAGTGTTATAGCAGTGTTTTAGAGAAGAGACATCCAGTGTTATAACAGTGTTTTAGAGAAGAGACAGCCAGTGTTAATAACAGTGTTTTAGAGAAGAGACAGCCAGTGTTAATAACAGTGTTTTAGAGAAGAGACAGCCAGTGTTATAGCAGTGTTTTAGAGAAGAGACAGCCAGTGTCAATAACAGTGTTTTAGAGAAGAGACAGCCAGTGTTATAGCAGTGTTTTAGAGAAGAGACAGCCAGTGTTAATAACAGTGTTTTAGAGAAGAGACAGCAAGTGTTATAGCAGTGTTTTAGAGAAGAGACAGCCAGTGTTAATAACAGTGTTTTAGAGAAGAGACAGTCAGTGTTAATAACAGTGTTTTAGAGAAGAGACAGTCAGTGTTAATAACAGTGTTTTAGAGAAGAGACAGCAAGTGTTATAGCAGTGTTTTAGAGAAGAGACAGCAAGTGTTATAGCAGTGTTTTAGAGAAGAGACAGCCAGTGTTAATAACAGTGTTTTAGAGAAGAGACAGTCAGTGTTAATAACAGTGTTTTAGAGAAGAGACAGCCAGTGTTATAGCAGTGTTTTAGAGAAGAGACAGCCAGTGTTATAGCAATGTTTTAAAGAAGAGACAGCCAGTGTTAATAACAGTGTTTTAGAGAAGAGACAGCCAGTGTTATAACAGTGTTTTAGAGAAGAGACAGCCAGTGTTATAGCAGTGTTTTAGAGAAGAGACAGCCAGTGTTAATAACAGTGTTTTAGAGAAGAGACAGCCAGTGTTAATAACAGTGTTTTAGAGAAGAGACAGCCAGTGTTATAACAGTGTTTTAGAGAAGAGACAGCCAGTGTTATAGCAGTGTTTTAGAGAAGAGACAGTCAGTGTTAATAACAGTGTTTTAGAGAAGAGACAGCAGCCAGTGTTATAACAGTGTTTTAGAGAAGAGACAGCCAGTGTTATAACAGTGTTTTAGAGAAGAGACAGCCAGTGTTATAGCAGTGTTTTAGAGTAGAGACAGCCAGTGTAATAACAGTGTTTTAGAGAAGAGACAGCCAGTGTTATAGCCGTGTTTTAGAGAAGAGACAGCCAGTGTTAATAACAGTGTTTTAGAGAAGAGACAGCCAGTGTTATAACAGTGTTGTAGAGAAGAGACAGCCAGTGTTATAGCAGTGTTTTAGAGAAGAGACATCCAGTGTTATAGCAGTGTTTTAGAGAAGAGACAGCCAGTGTTAATAACAGTGTTTTAGAGAAGAGACAGCCAGTGTTAATAACAGTGTTTTAGAGAAGAGACAGCCAGTGTTAATAACAATGTTTTGGAGAAGAGACAGCCAGTGTTAATAACAGTGTTTTAGAGAAGAGACAGCCAGTGTCAATAACAGTGTTTTAGAGAAGAGACAGCCAGTGTTATAGCAGTGTTTTAGAGAAGAGACAGCCAGTGTTAATAACAGTGTTTTAGAGAAGAGACAGCCAGTGTTAATAACAGTGTTTTAGAGAAGAGACAGCCAGTGTTATAGCAGTGTTTTAGAGAAGAGACAGCCAGTGTTACTAACAGTGTTTTAGAGAAGAGACAGCCAGTGTTAATAACAGTGTTTTAGAGAAGGGACAGCCAGTGTTAATAACAGTGTTTTAGAGAAGAGACAGCCAGTGTTATAACAGTGTTTTGGAGAAGAGACAGCCAGTGTTATAGATTGTGATTGAGTTAGATTGTATAGATTGAGGACCCGGTTCAGTTTACTTCAGGACATTGTCTGTTGTGTTTTATTCATGACTAAATCACATCAAGGCAACTCTTGATCACACAGAAGCATTCACACACTGAGGCAGACACGAATACAACATTTACATTTTAGTAATTTAGCAGACGCTCTTATCCAGAGTGACTTACAGTAGTGAGTGCATACATTGTTTTACTGGTCCCCCATGGGAGACGAACCCACAACACGCACACACACTCTTAAATGTTCCTTTTGGAGGCTAGCTATTTTCAGTAATATAACCGTGACAGAGTCAATGAGCTTCTGACTAGATTTCCCATAGGAGTTCAGGCCCTAAATCTAATGTAGAGTTAACACCATGTACCAGATAGGGGTTCAGGCCCTATGGGAAATCTAATGCAGAGTTAACACCATGTACCAGATAGGGGTTCAGGCCCTATGGGAAATCTAATGCAGAGTTAACACCATGTACCAGATAGGGGTTCAGGCCCTATGGGAAATCTAATGCAGAGTTAACACCATGTACCAGATAGGGGTTCAGGCCCTATGGGAAATCTAATGCAGAGTTAACACCATGTACCAGATAGGGGTTCAGGCCCTATGGGAAATCTAATGCAGAGTTAACACCATGTACCAGATAGGGGTTCAGGCCCTATGGGAAATCTAATGCAGAGTTAACACCATGTACCAGATAGGGGTTCAGGCCCTATGGGAAATCTAAGGTATAGTTAACACCATGTACCACATGGATGGATTGGTTAGCTGTGTGGTCATGCTTTAAGGGCTGTATAGTAACGAGGTCTGTATGTCACAAGGACTGGCCTATTAGAAACCCATATGTTCTGATTGTTAAAATCATTTGTAGATAGGCTAGTAGGTAACTGGCTAAATCAGGGTAGAAAAGCTAGTAACTGGCTAAAGCAGAGTAGCTCGTAACTGGCTAAAGCAGAGTAGCTCGTAACTGGCTAAAGCAGAGTAGCTAGTAACTGGCTAAAGCAGAGTAGCTAGTAACTGTCTATAGCACAGTAGATGGGCTAGTAACTGGCTAAAGCAGAGTAGCTAGTAACTGGCTAAAGCACAGTAGATGAGCTAGTAACTGGCTAAAGCAGAGTAGATAGTAACTGGCTAAAGCAGAGTAGATAGGCTAGTAACTGGCTAAATCAATCAATCAATGTATTTATAAAGCCCTTTTTACATCAGCAGATGTCACAAAGTGCTATACAGAAGCACAGCCTAAAACCCCAAACAGCAAGCAATGCAGATGCACAAAGAATTGTTCATCTGGATATTGCCACATGAAACCGAATCTCATGAAACCGTTCTATACATTTCACATCTGTATTACTCTGGATTTTTGATGCTGGTGAAAAAAACAATTCTGTTTCCTTTTAAGGTGGGAATTGAACAAGTAACGGTGCTGGAGTTACAGTATACTGTGCCCCACATGTGTGCCATCAGACTGTCCGAAAGACATGACCAGACTTGAGATGAAGGGACAGATAACAGCAATAGCCAAGGTTGGAGACCTAAAGGGCACAAAAGGCACTAAGTGTGGAGATTTCTGTTTAGTGTGATGCAGAAAATTAAGAGACTGCTATCCTGTAATGCTGAATTTCAATGTGGGGCTGGTGGCAGCAATATATACATTTACAGTGAAGCTGGAGGTAGAATATTCAGTACATAAAGCATTGAGGCATAGGAGTTACCTGTAACGGTTTTCTAGGTGTGGTGAAGGAGAGTCGGACCAAACTGCAGCGTGTAGATTGCGATCCATGTTTAATAAACAGCGTAGACACGAAAAAACACAAACACTACAAAACAATAAACGTAACGAAAACCGAAACAGCCTATACTTTGTGTAAACTAACACAGAACAAGGACATCTGGACACTAAGGACAATCACCCACGACAAACTCAAAGAATATGACTGCCTAAATATGGTTCCCAATCAGAGACAACGATACCACCTGCCTCTGATTGAGAACCACTCCAGACAGCCATAGACTTTGCTAGATCACCCCACTAGCTACAATCCCAATACATACACACCAAAACCCCAAGACAAAACACACCACAATACAAAAACCCCATGCCACACCCTGGCCTGACTCAATACATGAAGATAAACACAAAATACTTTGACCAGGGCGTGACAGAACCACCCCCCTAAGGTGCGGACTCCCGAACGCACCTCAAAACAATAGGGAGGATCCGGGTGGGCATCTGTCCATGGAGGCGGCTCCGGCGCGGGACGTGGACCCCACTCAGTTAATGTCTTAGTCCTCTCTCCTTGCGTCCCTGGATAGTCCACCCTCGCCGCCGACCATGGCCTAGTAGTCCTCACCGAGAACCCCACTGGACTGAGGAGCAGATCGGGACTGAAGGACAGCTCGGGACTGAGGCAGCTCGGGACTGAGAGAAAGCTCGGGAGTGAGAGAAAGCTCGGGAGTGAGAGAAAGCTCGGGAGTGAGAGAAAGCTCGGGAGTGAGAGAAAGCTCAGGAGTGAGAGGAAGCTCAGGAGTGAGAGGAAGCTCAGGAGTGAGAGCAAGCTCAGGAGTAAGAGGAAGCTCAGGAGTAAGAGGAAGCTCAGGAGTGAGAGGAAGCTCAGGAGTGAGAGGAAGCTCAGGAGTGAGAGGAAGCTCAGGAGTGAGAGGAAGCTCAGGCAGGTAGATAGATCTACCAGATCCTGGCTGGCTGGTGGTCTCAGCAGATCCTGGCCGACTGGCAGTTCTGGCAGATCTGGAAGAGTCTAGTTGACTGGCAGATCTGGAAGATTCTGGTTGACTGGGAGATCTGGAAGATTCTGGCTGACTGGCGGATCCTGGCTGACTGGTAGATCCTGGCTGACTGGTGGATCCTGGCTGACTGGTGGATCCTGGCTGACTGGCAGATCCTGGCTGACTGGCAGATCCTGGATCCTGGCTGACTGGCAGATCCTGGCTGACTGGCAGATCCTGGCGGATCCTGGCAGACTGGCGGATCCTGGCAGACTGGCGGATCCTGGCAGACTGGCGGATCCTGGCCGATTGGCAGATCCTGGCCGACTGGCAGTTCTGGCGGCGCTGGACAGACTGGCGGTGCTGGCGGCGCTGGGCAGACTGGCGGCACTGGCGGCGCTGGGCAGACTGGCGGCACTGGCGGCGCTGGGCAGACTGGCGGCACTGGCGGCACTGGGCAGACTGGCGGCGCTGGGCAGACTGGGGGCACTGGCGGCGCTGGGCAGACGGGGGCACTGGCGGCGCTGGGCAGACTGGCGGCGCTGGGCAGACTGGGGGCTCTGGCGGCACTGGGCAGACTGGGGGCACTGGCGGCGCTGGGCAGACTGGGGGCGCAGGGCAGACTGGCGGCGCTGGCGGCGCAGGGCAGACTGGCAGCACGGGCGGCGCTGGGCAGACTGGCGGCACTGGGCATACTGGTGGCGCTGGGCAGACTGGCGGTGCTGGGCAGACTGGCGGCGCTGGGCAGACTGGCGGCACTGGTGGCGCTGGGCAGACTGAAAGATCTGGCTGCTCCATGCTGACTGTCGGCTCTGGCTGCTCCACGCTGACTGGCGGCTCTGGCTGCTCCACGCTGACTGGCGGCTCTGGCTGCTCCATGTGGGCTGACAGCTCTGGCGGCTTCTTACAGACTGGCAGCTCCTTGCAGACTGACAGCTCCTTGCAGACTGACAGCTCCTTGCAGACTGACAGCTCCTTGCAGACTGGCAGCTCCTTGCAGACTGGCAGCTCCTTGCAGACTGACAGCTCCTTGCAGACTGACAGCTCTGGCTGCTTCATGCAGACTGACAGCTCTGGCTGCTTCATGCAGACTGACAGCTCTGGCTGATCCATGCAGACTGACATCTCTGGCTGCTCCATGTGGACTGACAGCTCCTTACAGACTGACAGCTCCTTGCAGACTGGCAGCTCCTTGCAGACTGGCAGCTCCTTGCAGACTGGCAGCTCCTTGCAGACTGACAGCTCTGGCTGCTTCATGCAGACTGACAACTCTGGCTGCTTCATGCAGACTGACAACTCTGGCTCCTCCATGCAGACTGACAACTCTGGCTGCTCCATGCAGACTGACATCTCTGGCTGATCCATGCAGACTGACAACTCTGGCTCCTCCATGCAGACTGACAACTCTGGCTGATCCATGCAGACTGACATCTCTGGCTGCTCCATGTGGGCTGACAGCTCTGGCAGCTCCTTGCAGACTGGCAGCTCCTTTGCAGACTGGCAGCTTCTTGCAGACTGGCAGCTCCTTGCAGACTGGCAGCTCCTTGCAGACTGGCAGCTCCTTGCAGACTGACAGCTCTGGCTGCTTCATGCAGACTGACAGCTCTGGCTGCTTCATGCAGACTGACAGCTCTGGCTGCGCTGAACATACAGGAGACTCCAGCAGCGCTGTAGAGGAAGAAGGCTCTAGCTGCGCTGAGCAGGTGGGAGACTCCGGTAGCGCAGGAGAGGAGAAAGGCTCTGATAGCGCTGAACAGGTGGGAGGCTCCGGCAGCGCAGGAGAGGCGAGGCGCACTGTAGGCCTGATGCGTGGTGCTGGCACTGGTGGTACTGGGCCGAGGACATGCACAGGAAGCCTGGTGCGGGGAGCTGCTACCGGAGGGCTGGTGTGTGGAGGTGGCACAGGATGGGCTAGACCGTGAAGGCATACTGGAGATCTTGAGAGCAGTGTTGGCACAGGACGTGCAAGGCTAGGGATGTGCACAGGAGGCCTGATGCGTGAGGCTGGCACCAACTTCACCAGCTGACTAACACGCACCTCAGGACGAGTATGGAGCGCTGACCCAGGTGCCATCAAATCCCTGACACGTTCCGTCGGGCGAATTCCATGCAAAAAGAACCAACACAGCAACTCCCTCATTTCTCTCTCCTCCAATTTCCCCATTAACTCCTTCACAGTCTCTGCTTCGCTCACCTCCAACACCGGCTCTGGTTCTGGTCTCCTCCTTGGCTCCTCACGATAAACAGGGAGAGTTGGCTCAGGTCTGACTCCTGACTCTGCCACACTCTCCCTGAGCCCCCCAAGACATTTTTGGGGCTGACTCTCAGGCTTCCTTGCCAACCGTGTTCCCTCATATCGCCGGCTCCTCTCTCCGGCTGACTCTGCTCTCCTCGCTGCCTCCACCTGTTCCACCTCTGGGCGGCTACACTCCCCTTAGCCCAGGGTCCTCTCCCGTCGAGGATTTCCTCCCATGTCCAGAAATCCTTATTGCGCATCTCCTCTTTGGGCTGCCCCTGCCTGTTGACACGCTGCTTGGTCCGTTTGGGGTGGGTGATTCTGTAACGGTTTTCTAGGTGTGGTGAAGGAGAGTCGGACCAAACTGCAGCGTGTAGATTGCGATCCATGTTTAATAAACAACGTAGACACGAAAAAACACAAACACTACAAAACAATAAACGTAACGAAAACCGAAACAGCCTATACTTTGTGTAAACTAACACAGAAGAAGGACATCTGGACACTAAGGACAATCACCCACGACAAACTCAAAGAATATGACTGCCTAAATATGGTTCCCAATCAGAGACAACGATAAACACCTGCCTCTGATTGAGAACCACTCCAGACAGCCATAGACTTTGCTAGATCACCCCACTAGCTACAATCCCAATACATACACACCAAAACCCCAAGACAAAACACACCACAATACAAAAACCCCATGCCACACCCTGGCCTGACCCAATACGTGAAGATAAACACAAAATACTTCGACCAGGGCGTGACATTACCGAGGACATTTTCCTTTAACTCCCCATTTTGAAAGCTTGCTGTACCTGACCTCCAGTCATCCTCTGGTGTGTATATTATCAAATGGCATTCATCATAGTCAAGAGAACACAAGAGAACCCTAACCCTAACCCTAAACAGATCAACCTCCTGTACTACAAAACATTCATTAAATTGTCTAACATTGGAGAAAAATAAAACTGACTAGGAGCATCTAGAAGAACATTGCACAGTATCATTCCTAAAACCCATTACAGTTCAGCCCTGGTGCATCAATTTTACTATTTGGTTTGCGTACCACAAACAGATGAATTGTGGACCAGTTTAGACAAAAAGAAAAGTCTGGATACGAAAGCAAAATTTCACAGGGACTGCGGTTGAAAATTAGCCGGCTGGCTAAAACCGGCACTTTTACTGAAACGTTGATTAATGTGCACTGTCCCTGTAAAAAATAAAATAAACTAAAAACTAAACTTCTAGAATGGACTTCCTAGCCTATATTATTTTGATGAGCAGTCTATGCAGTTAAATGTTGAGAGTGTAGACTTGGTGTCAGAAGACTGTGGAACACCGTAATGGACTCAATTGCCATACATGCACGTGTCATAGTGGGGTCAATATATAAATTCATAATGAGTCCCCTGTATTGATTTGATAAATGAAAAGAATGGTTACGACGGTGATAAATGTACTTAAGTTGACAATTTAGTTGAATTGAAGATCTGTTAACTGAAAAGTTATGGAGAGCCACAGCACAATTAGAAATGAAGCACACCATCGGGCTTCAAAGAAGTGTAACCGTATAACTTTAGACCGTCCCCTCGCCCATACCCGGGCGCGAACCAGGGACACTCTGCACACATCAACAGCCACCCCTGAAGCATCGTTACCCATCACTCCACAAAAGACGCGGCCCTTGTAGAGCAAGGGGAACAACTACTTCAAGGTCTCAGAGCGAGTGATGTCACCGATTGAAACGCTATTTAGCGCGCACCACCGCTAACTAAGCTAGCCGTTTCACATCTGTTACAGAAGCACATGCTTACTTACCCCAGTATAAAACCATTCCAGAAGTAAGCGTTTCCAGCTTTTTAATACTTTTTCACATTTCTATACTTTTCTCCAGCCTACTCCACCCAGACCACAAATCAGTAACAGTCAACGTTGCCACTACATGACATCTATAAGTGGATTTCCTCCCTAACTGATCGTTATACATTTTCAACTTAAATTCAATACTTTAGTGGGAAGAAGGTTTAGTGGTTATAAATAACCACATTCGAGATAGAATTTTGCCTCTCCGAGGAGCACCATGCAACAGTCAAATTATCAGTTGACGCCAATAACTGGCTAAATCAGAGTAGAGAGGCTAGTAACTGGCTAAATCAGAGTAGAGAGGCTAGTAACTGGCTAAATCAGAGTAGAGAGGCTAGTAACTGGCTAAATCAGAGTAGAGAGGCTAGTAACTGGCTAAATCAGTGTAGATAGGCTAGTAACTAGCTAAATCAGAGTAGATAGGCTAGTAACTGGCTAAATCAGAGTAGATAGGCTCTGGACAGAGAGAGAGATAAATAGAGAGAGTGAGATAGACAGAGAGGGAAGAGAGAGGGAAGGAGGAGTGAGATGACTTCTTTCAGCTCAGATCACCAGATCTGTTTGGAAAGCAGAGTGTGCTGCCATGGCAACCCAGCGAGACACGGACGTACCTTACAGAGTGTCGCAGCTCACAGCATGTACCCGTATGTGAGTGTGTGTGTGTGTGTTTCACAGCACGCCTGTGTGTTTGTGTGGTTGTGCATGCGTATGCATACTTGTATGTGTCTGTTGATACTATTTGCTAACCATCAGATTATACTGGAAGTTCTGATTAATGCAGCCATGGTTAGTGTTTCTTGCTGAAAATACTAATACTGTCTCTGTATGTGTGCATGAGAGATCTGTGTGTGTGTGTGTGTGTATTTGCTATTGTGTGTGTGTTTCACTGTACATCAACCATAAAATGCAGTAAACCACAGTCCACAACAGCTGTTGAATTGATTCACTCCATGTGACACACTAGTACAATATTCCACAGCATTGTACAACTTAACACACTACGGTGGAAATGTCCACAGTTCCCTTAACACCCAACAAGAACCATCATCTGTTTTGATGTAAACATTACTAACATAATTCACTCATTCTCCACTGCATGAAAAAAATACTGACCTTTATAGGAGAGAGAGAGAGAGAGAGAGACAGAGAGACAGAGAGAGAGAGAGAGAGAGAGAGAGAGAGAGAGAGAGAGAGAGAGAGAGAGAGAGAGAGAGAGAGAGAGAGAGAGAGAGAGAGAGAGAGAGAGAGAGAGAGAGAGAGAGAGAGATGGGTTCCAGCCAGGTCGCAAGAGTCCGACTGCATTATTAGAGGCAACGTGGCAGTCGGAGCACACACACCTAGACACACACACCTACACACACACCTAGACACACACACCTACACACACACCTAGACACACACACCTAGACACACACCTAGACACACACACCTACACACACACCTACACACACACCTACACACACACACAGTATCTCATTTATTCAGATGTTTCTGATTGGTCTGGAATCAGAACATTATTAAGGTTGTGTCCCTCTTTTCCAACAGTGTAAATCCTAATACATTGTAATGTGGTCATTACAGGCTCATTCCTTACACTCACTAAAATCTTTAGTCATGCTAATTAGCATATGGAATAGAAGTTAGTCAGGGGAATTTTCCAGGGAGTTGAGCAGTTCAGTTAGCTACACTAGATCCACTCTGAGCTGGGGAGATAAGAGGGTTAGAGAGGGCTTTGATTTGGTTGCTGGAAGCAGTGACTCGCCATGCCTGATTCTGGTCCTTCTCTGGCAAGCATCCCATTCCTGTTCCATATTAACATAACCTTTATTATATATAATATATGTATATTACAAAGGTTATGATAATATATAATGTTCAGCGGTAATGATTAGTTACTGTGAGTAAATCATGAATCGTTGTTTTAATGATATCACTACTCTAAAAAGCAACCTTCATAGTGTTTTTATGTCACCACTTCCTCGGAAGGTGGCTCCTCCCCCTGTTCGGACAGCGCTCGGCGGTCGTCGTCACCGGTCTACTAGCTGCCATCGATTCCTTTTCCATTTTCTGTTGGTTTAGTCTTTATTGTTTTCACCTGGACCTTGTTTGTGGTTCATTCGGGGCTATTTAAGCCTTCAAGGCCTGCTTTTGTGCGGGCTTCTTTTCTTTACTGTCAGTGGAGGTTTGTGTTCGTCCTTTAGCGGATTATTTTGGTGTCCCGTTTTGGGGGTCATTGTGCCTATTGTTTGTGGCTTTACCTATTTGTGTAATAAATCCGTCTGTTTTGGATCCTTTCCTCTCTGCGCCAGATCCCACACCCACCACTCCTAGCTACCATGACGTTTTACTGATGTTCACTACAGCACTGTCCTTTATGGGGTTCTCAAAGTTTTTGGACTGGGCACCTCTTTTGTGACAGCAAATTCATCATGGACCCGCTGATGAAAATAGCCTACAAGGAGTTTTACTAGGATGTCTGCCGTGCATGGCTGGATGAACCAAGTCTTGGACCCGGGGAAAGAACATTGAAAAGGCTCGCCTCTTGGCGTCGGAGAGAAAACTTTTCAGTTTCCAAGCTCATTTCGTGCAATTCTACACATTTTGTCATGGGGCAAAGACATTTGTGTTGCTGCAGCTTTAAGCTAATATTCTATATATTTTGAATTACAGGGGCAGGGGAATAGTATTGAGTTGAAAATAATTGGTGGAGTACTCTGGATACCAATATCCCTGTGAGGATCCCAGGCCCATGCGTCCCAGGGGTTAGAACAGAGTACTATGGATACCAATATCCCTGTGAGCATCCCAGGCACATGTGTCCCAGGGTTTAGAACAGAATACTCTGGATACCAATATCCCTGTGAGCATCCCAGGCCCATGTTGCCCAGGGTTTAGAACAGAGTACTCTGGATACCAATATCCCTGTGAGAATCCCAGGCCCATGTTGCCCAGGGTTTAGAACAGAGTACTCTGGATACCAATATCCCTGTGAGCATCCCAGGCCCATGTGTCCCAGGGTTTAGAACAGAGTACTCTGGATACCAATATCCCTGTGAGCATCCCAGGCACATGTGTCCCGGGGTTTAGAACAGAGTACTCTGGATACCAATATCCCTGTGAGCATCCCAGGCCCATGTGTCCCAGGGTTTAGAACAGAGTACTCTGGATACCAATATCCCTGTGAGCATCCCAGGCACATGTTGCCCAGGGTTTAGAACAGAGTACTCTGGATACCAATATCCCTGTGAGCATCCCAGGCACATGTTGCCCAGGGTTTAGAACAGAGTACTCTGGATACCAATATCCCTGTGAGCATCCCAGGCACATGTTGCCCAGGGTTTAGAACAGAGTACTCTGGATACCAATATCCCTGTGAGCATCCCAGGCACATGTTGCCCAGGGTTTAGAACAGAGTACTCTGGATACCAATATCCCTGTGAGCATCCCAGGCACATGTGTCCCGGGGTTTAGAACAGAATACTCTGGATACCAATATCCCTGTGAGCATCCCAGGCACATGTTGCCCAGGGTTTAGAACAGAGTACTCTGGATACCAATATCCCTGTGAGCATCCCAGGCACATGTGTCCCGGGGTTTAGAACAGAATACTCTGGATACCAATATCCCTGTGAGCATCCCAGGCCCATGTTGCCCAGGGTTTAGAACATACATTGTAGATTAATAATATGACATTGTATTGTTCAGTAAAACTCACTTTAAACCTATTCAACAGATCCCTTGGCCAGAAGTCGTTTAGTCATAAGTAATATTCATGACATTTTTAATATATATACTGAACAAAAATATAAACGCAGTATGTAAAGTGTTGGTCCCATGTTTCTTGAGCTGAAATAAAAGATCCCACAAATGTTTCCATACGCACAAAAAGCATATTTCTCTGAAATTTTGTGCACAAATTTGTTTACATTCCTGTTAGTGACTATCTCTCGTTTGCCAAGATAATCCATCCACCTGAATGGTGTGATATATCAATAAGCTGATTAAAAATCATTGCAAAGTTGGACCTTGTGCTGGGGACAATAAAAGGCCACTCTAAAATCTGCAGTTTGGCATCGTAACCGACTTCAGCGGGCAAATGCTCACCTTCGATGTCCACTGGCACGCTGGAGAAGTGTGCTCTTCACAGATGAATCCCGGTTTGAACTGTACTGGGCAGATGGCAGACAGCGTGTATGGCGTCGTGTGGGTGAGCAGTTTGCTGATGTCAACGCTGTGAACAGAGTGCACCATGGTGGTGGTGGGGTTATGGTAAGGGTAGGTATAAGCTACAGACAAAGAACACATTTCCATTTTATTGAAGGCAATTTAAGTGCTCAAAGATACCATGACGAGATTCTGAGGCCCGTTGTCCTGCCATTCATCCACTGCCATCACCTCATGTTTCAGCATGATAATGCATGGCCCCATGTCGCAATGAGATTTACACAATTCCTGGAAGCTGAAAAAAATCCCAGTTATTCCATGGCCTGCATACTCACCAGACATGTCACCCATTGAGCCTGTTTGGAACACTCTGAACATGTACGACAGCATGTTCCAGTTCCTGTCAATATCCAGCAACTTCGCACAGCCATTGAAGAGGAGTGGGACAATATTCCACAGGCCACAATCAACAGCCTGATTAACTCCATGAGAAGGAGATGTGTCACGCTGCATGAGACAAATGGTCACCCTAGATACTGACTGGTTTTCTGATCCATTACTTTTTTAAAGGTAACTAAGATGCATACCTGTATTCCCAGTCATGATATCCGTAGATTAGGGCCTAATTGATATATTTCAATTGACTGATTTCCTTATATGAACTGTGTAGAATCTTAGAAATTTGAGCAAGTTGGGTTTATTTTTTTGTTCGGTGTAGATAGATCTGTTTCTGAATAGCTTTACAGTATTTCATATTTTGAGATTTGAGAACCGCTGCTGGGCAGTATGGGGTTACATGGGGTTTCTGTGTTGGACAAGTGATGAGTGATTAGTACTAATGAATCTGGTCATAGATAATAGAGAGAAAAAAATGATGAGATAGAGGGAGCGAGAAAAAAGAGAGTGAGTAGGGTGAGAGGGTTAGAGAGAGAAAGAGAGAGAGGACAGTGGCAGTTATAGGTCAAAGCGAACAGACAGATGAGAAGCAGGGGATGGGAGCATGCATGGAACGAGGGATGGAGTGGAATAGATACATGATACCAAGACAGACACAGATGGACAGACAGACACAGATGGACAGACAGACATGCAGACAAATCCTGCTCTGCCTGAAGCCTGCTCAGGTGTTCACCGGTTTAACAGTGTGGTAGGTCTACACACACACACACACACACACACACACACACACACACACACACACACACACACACACACACACACACACACACACACACACACACACACACACACACACACACACACACACACACACACACACTCTCTCACTCTTCTCTTTTGCATATACCCCTTTCTTTCCCTCGTTTCTCAGGCATTCTAACTCTTTCTCTTTCATCATCCTCCCATCTTATCTCACGCATCCTAAATGTTTTTTTTCTCTTGTTCAATCTCTCTTTCCTTTTTCATGTTCTTATTCACTAACTGCAGGAAGACTAAACCCTGGAACCCTTTTTGTTTTTGCTTCAGCTAATGTTATATCACATAAAAGCTCACTGTCTCTCTCTGTCCTGCACTCTCTCTGTCTGATGTGCCAGAGAGGAGAATAGTACATAACAGAGATACACTTAATCGTTCGTGCTCAGTATTGCTCTCCTGAGGCAGAGAGACAGAGCTACAGCCCAAATGGTACCCTGTTCCCTATATGGGCTATCACATGGCCCCTGGTCAGAAGTAGTGCACTATAAAGGGAATAGGGTGACATTTTGGGACAGATCCCGAGAAACAGAGAAAGGTCCTGGGGGAATTGGCTTCCAGCAAATCAGTGGTTGATTTTTGAAACGGCCATTACGAACTGTTTAAGAGGCTGACGGTGTGGGTTCAAATGTTCAAATGTAAATGTCACTGACATGTCTACCTCAGCTCATCCTTGCAGAGAAGCACTAAAAACAAACAAGCAACCCAGAAAAGGACAAACGATATCTCATATTACCATACTGTATGTAACCTGAGAAACAAGGTTCATGAAATTGACAACTTATTAACATCAGAAATTATTCATATTCTGGCCATCTCTGAAACACACTTAGATAATTCCTTGGATGATTCAGACATGGTTATAGAATATACAGGAAAGATAGAAATGCCAATGGAGGAGTTGTTGCCATGTATGTCCAGAGTCATATTCCTGCTTGGCTGAGAGAACATCTCATGTCAGATGATGTGGAAGTAATATGGCTACAGGTTCATCTGCCTTACCTAAAGCCTATTGTCGTAGAAAGTGGCTATAGACCGCAAAGTGCTAAAAGTCAGTATTTGGACTACTGTATATGTGTGAAATGTTGGATAATGTTTGTGATATCAACAGAGAGGTACAGTGGGGCAAAAAAGTATTTAGTCAGCCACCAATTGTGCAAGTTATTCCACTTACAAAGATGAGAGAGGCCTGTAATTTTCATCATAGGTACACTTCAACTATGACAGACAAAATTAGAAAAAAAATCCAGAAAATCACATTGTAGGATTTTTTATGAATTTATTTGCAAATGATGGTGGAAAATAAAGTATTTGGTCAATAACAAAAGTTTATCTCAATACTTTGTTATATACCCTTTGTTGGCAATGACAGAGGTCAAACATTTTCTGTAAGTCTTCACAAGGTTTTCACACACTGTTGCTGGTATTTTGGCCCATTCCTCCATGCAGATCTCCTCTAGAGCAGTGATGTTTTGGGGCTGTTGCTGGGCAACACAGACTTTCAACTCCCTCCAAAGATTTTCTATGGGGTTGAGATCTGCAGACTGGCTAGGCCACTCCAGGACCTTGAAATGCTTCTTACGAAGCCACTCCTTCGTTGCCCGGGTGGTGTGTTTGGGATCATTGTCACGCTGAAAGACCCAGCCACGTTTCATTCTTTCCTTTACACGGATCAGTCGTCCTCGTCCCTTTGCAGAAAAACAGCCCCAAAGCATGATGTTTCCACCCCCATGCTTCACAGTAGGTATGGTGTTCTTTGGATGCACCTCAGCATTCTTTGTCCTCCAAACACGACGTGTTGTGTTTTTACCAAGAAGTTCTATTTTGGTTTCATCTGACCATATGACATTCTCCCAATCTTCTTCTGGATCATCCAAATGCTCTCTAGCAAACTTCAGACGGGCCTGGACATGTACTGGGTTAAGCAGGGCGACACTTCTGGCACTGCAGGATTTGAGTCCCTGGCGGCATAGTGTGTTACTGATGGTAGGCTTTGTTACTTTGGTCCCAGCTCTCTGCAGGTCATTCACTAGGTCCCCCCGTATGGTTCTGGGATTTTTGCTCACCGTTCTTGTGATCATTTTGACCCCACGGGGAGAGATCTTGCGTGGAACTCCAGATCGAGGGAGATTATCAGTGGTCTTGTATGTCTTCCATTTCCTAATAATTGCTCCCACAGTTGAATTCTTCAAACCAAGCTGCTTACCTATTGCAGATTCAGTCTTCCCAGCCTGGTGCAGGTCTACAATTTTGTTTCTGGTGTCCTTTGACAGCTCTTTGCTGTTGGCCATAGTGGAGTATGGAGTGTGACTGTTTGAGGTTGTGGACAGGTGTCTTTTATACTGATAAAAAGTTCAAACAGGTGCCATTAATACAGGTAGCAAGTGGAGGACAGAGGAGCCTCTTAAAGAAGAAGTTACATGTCTGTGAGAGCCAGAAATCTTGCTTGTTTGTAGGTGACCAAATACTTGTTTTCCACCATATTTGGCAAATAAATTCATTAAAAGTCCTACAATGTGATTTTCTGGATTTTTTTTCTCATTTTGTCTGTCATAGTTGAAGTGTACCTATGATGAAAATTACAGGCCTCTCTCATCTTTTTAAGTGGGAGAACTTGCACAATTGGTGGCTGACTAAATACTTTTTTGCCCCACTATATATATTTTGGATGACCGAAATATTGACTTGATATCATCAAGCTGCCCACTCAAAAATAAGCTTCAAACTGTAACCAGTGTCTGCAATCTGGTTCAAGTCATCAGTCAACCTGTCACGTGTGCTCCCTCTCCGGCCTCTAGGTCACCAGGCTGCTCGTTATGGTGCACACCTGTAACCATCATTACACACACCTGTGCGTCGTCAGACTCACCTGGACTCCATCACCTCCTTGATTACCTGCCCTATATATGTCCCTCCCTTTGGTTCCTTCCCTATATATGTATCTCCCTTTGGTTCCTTCCCTATATATGTCCCTCCCTTTGGTTCTTTCCCTATATATGTCCCTCCCTTTGGTTCCTTCCCTATATATGTATCTCCCTTTGGTTCCTTCCCTATATATGTCCCTCCCTTTGGTTCCTTCCCTATATATGTCCCTCCCTTTGGTTCCTTCCCTATATATGTATCTCCCTTTGGTTCCTTCCCTATATATGTCCCTCCCTTTGGTTCCTTCCCTATATATGTCCCTCCCTTTGGTTCCTTCCCTATATATGTATCTCCCTTTGGTTCCTTCCCTATATATGTCCCTCCCTTTGGTTCCTTCCCTATATATGTCCCTCCCTTTGGTTCCTTCCCTATATATGTCCCTCCCTTTGGTTCCTTCCCTTCCCTCCCTTTGGTTCCTTCCCTATATGTCCCTCCCTTTGGTTCCTTCCCTATATATGTATCTCCCTTTGGTTCCTTCCCTATATATGTCCCTCCCTTTGGTTCCTTCCCTATATATGTCCCTCCCTTTGGTTCCTTCCCTATATATGTCCCTCCCTTTGGTTCCTTCCCTATATATGTCCCTCCCTTTGGTTCCTTCCCTATATATGTCCCTCCTTTTGGTTCCTTCCCTATATATGTCCCTCCCTTTGGTTCCTTCCCTATATATGTATCTCCCTTTGGTTCCTTCCCTATATATGTCCCTCCCTTTGGTTCCTTCCCTATATATGTCCCTCCCTTTGGTTCCTTCCCTATATATGTATCTCCCTTTGGTTCCTTCCCCAGGCGTCATTGTTTCTGTTTCTGGTCTGTGCGTTGTTCGACGTTCTTGTTTTATATTATGTTTTGTTCATTTTATTAAAACACTCCCTGAACCTGCTTCCTGACTCTCGTTACACAACCTACCATGGTATTTACAAACAGAACAGGAACTCAATCATCCACGCGTATTGATCACATCTTTACATCTTTTGCAGAAATCTGCTTTAAAGCCGTATCCACACCCATCGCATATAGTGATGATATATTTACAAAAAACAACGTTTCAAAGACTGGACTTAAAATTGTGTGTAAACGATCATACAAGAGGTTGTGCAATTATTCATATGTCAAAGATGTGAAAAATATTTGTTGGTCTGATGTGTGTAATGAGAAACATCCAGACGCTGCACTTGAAGCATTTATGAAATTGCTTCTTCCGCTTACTGATATGCATGTACCCATCTAGAAAGACTGTTAGAACTGCCAAATCCCCATGCATAGATGAATGTATAAACTGTATAGCTGAGAGCAATGAGGCAAAGGGAATAGCAAATAAGTCTGACGACACAGTAGACTGGCAAACATACCGTAACTTGAGAAGTCCCGTAACTCAACAAAAAGAAGAAGAAATTATACTATGGAACAAAGAACAATTATATAAAGAATGATAGTAAAAAGCTCTGGAATACTTTCATTGGGGCAGATGGCTTGTTCATAACAAAATCCTTTGATATTGCCCTCCACTTTAATAACTTTTTTGTTGACAAGATTAGCAAACAACAACAACAAATGCTGAGCCTTCATATTCATGCATAATGGACCAAATAATGAAAGACGAGCACTGCAATTTGAGTTCCACAAAGTGGGTGTGGAATAGGTGAAAACATGGTTGGTATTTATAAATAAGGACAAATCACCCGGCATAGGTCACCTGGATGGTCAATTGTTGAGGTTGGTAGCGGAATACATTGTAACTCCTGTTTGCCACATCTTCAATTTAAGCCTAGAAGACGGTGTGCCCCCAGACATGGAGGGAGACAAAGGACATTCCACTACCCAAGAATAGCAGAGCACCATTTATTGGTTCAAACAGCCAATCAATCAGCCTGTTACAAGTGCTTATCAAACGTATTTTAATTTTAATTTTATTGTGTTTAATCAAATATGAAGTTGTTTTACAGAAAACAAATGAACAACAGACTTTCAGTATGTGTATAAGGAAGTATAAGGAAGTATAAGGAAGTGCACTTAACATGCTCGGCAATGACTGATCATTGGCTTAAATAAATTGACAGTAAGAAGATTTTGGGAGCTGTTTTGTTAGACTTTTAATGTAATTGATCATAACCTATTGCTGACAAAACGTAGATATGGATTTGCATCCCCTGCCTAATTATGGTAAATACCTATCTAATAGAACACAGAGGGTTTTCGTTAATGGAAGCCTCTCATGCAAATTCAGTTGAGTTTGGTGTACCGCAGGGCAGCCGGCTAGGGACATTATTGTTTTCTGTTTTTACTAATGACCTTCCACTGAGCTTGAATAAAGGCTGTGTCTATGTATGCTGACGACTCAACAGCATACATGTAGGCTGCAACAGTAAAATAAATAACTGAGACACGTAACATAAAGCTCCAGTCAGTCTTAGAATGGGTAACTAGCAATAGGCTGGAGTTAAATATCTAAAAACCTAAAAGCATAATTTTTGGGACAAATCACTTGCTCAACGCTAAAACTCGTTTAGATCTATTATGGAATCATGTGGCTATTGAGCAAGTTGAGGAGACTAAACTGCTGAGTGTAACCCTAGACAGTAAGCTGTCATGGTCAAAACAGGCTATTACTAGCCTGTTCAACCACTCTTTTGTATCATCTGAGATCCCCAAAGATTGGAAACCTGCAACGGTCATCACACTCTTCAAAGGGGGAGACACTCTCGACCCAAACTGTTACAGAGCTATATCCATCCTGCCCTGCCTTTCTAAAATCTTTGAAAGCCAAGTTCACAAACATATCACCGACCATTTCGAATCCCACCTTTACCTTCTCCGCTATGCAATCTGCAATTTTCCGAGCTGGTCATGGCTCAAGGTCCTAAACGATATCATAACCGCCATCGATAAAAGACAGTACTGTGCAGCCGTCTTCATCGACCTGGCCAAGGCTTTCGACTCAATCACTGTATTCTTATCGGCAGACTCAATTGCCTTGGTTTCTCAAATGACTGCCTCGCCTGGTTCACCAACTACTTCTCAGATAGAGTTCAGTGTGTCAAATCGGAGGGCCTGCTGTCCAGAACTCTTGCAGTCTCTATGGGGGTGCCACAGGGTTCAATTCTCGGGCCAACTCTTTTCTCTGTATATATCAATGGTATCGCTCTTACTGTTGGTGATTCTCTGATCCACCTCTACGCAGATGACACCATTCTGTATGCATCTGGCCCTTCTTTGGACATTGTGTTAACAAACATCCAAACAAGCTTCAATGCCATACAACTCTCCTTCCGTGGCCTCCAACTGCTTTTAAATGCTAGTAAAACTAAATGCATGCTCTTCAACCGATCGCTGCCCGTACCCGCCTGCCCGACTAGCATCACTACTCTGGACAGTTCTGACTTAGAATATGTGGACAACTACAATTACCTAGGTGTCTGGTTAGACTGTAAACTCTCCTTCCAGACTCACTTTAAGCATCTCCAATCCAAAATTAAATCTAGAATTGGCTTCCTATTTCACAACAAAGTCTCCTTCACTCATGCTGCCAAACATACCCTTGTAAAACAAACTATCCTACCGATCCTTGACTTCGGCGATGTAATTTACAAAATAGCCTCCAGAAATCTACTCAGCAAACTGGATGTAGTCTATCACAGTACCATCCATTTTGTCACCAAACCCCATATACTACCCACCACTGCGCCCTGTATGCTCTCGTTGGCTGGCCCTCGTTACATATTCGTCGCCAAACCCGCTGGCTCCAGGTCATCTATAAGTCTTTGCTAGGTAAAGCCCCGACTTATCTCAGCTCACTGGTCACCATTTCACCCCCCGCCAATAGCACGCGCTCCAGCAGGTATATTTCACTGGTCATCCCCAAAAGCCAACACTTCCTTTGGCCGCATTTCCTTCCAGTTCTCTGCTGCCAATGACTGGAATGAATTGCAAAAATCACTGAAGCTGGAGACTTATATCTCCCTCTCTAACTTTAAGCATCAGCTGTCAGAGCAGCTTACCAATCACTGTACCTGTACACAGCCAATCTGTAAGTAGCACAACCAACTACCTCATCCCCATATTGTTATTTATTGTCTTGCTCTTTTGCACCCCAGTATCTCTACTTGCACATCATCCTCTGCACATCTATCACTCCAGTATTAACGCTAAATTCTAATTATTTCGCCTTTGTGGCTTATTTATTGCCTTACCTCCCTAATCTTACTACATTTACACACACCGTCCATAGATTTTCTATTTTGTTATTGACTGTACATTAGTTTATGTGTAACTCTGTGTTGTTGTTTTTGTCGCACTGCTTTACTTTATCTTGGCCAGGTCGCAGTTGTTCCTAACTGGCCTACCTGGTTAAATAAAGGTGAATTCAAAATAAATAAAATAATAAATATAGACTCAATGGTTGCTAAAAATGGGAAGAGATCTGTTCATGAATGTGCATTCTTGACATCTCAGTCGACCAGACAGGTCCTACAGGCCCTAGTTTTGTTGCACCTGGACTACTGCCCAGCTGTGTGGTCATGTGCGGCAAAGAAGGACATAGGTCAATTGCAGTTGGTCCAGAAAAAGCAGCACATTTCACACTTAGATGTGCACAAAGGGAAAGTGTCAGTAACATGCATGTCAGTCTCTCCTGGCTCAAAGTTGAGGAGAGATTGACTGCATCACTATCGGTCTTTGTACGAGGTATTGATGTGTTGAAGGTACCGATATGTCTTTCAAGCAGTTGGCACACAGTTCAGACTCTCATCGGTACAACACAGAACATGCAACCAGAGGTCTTTCACAGACCCCAGGTCCAGAACAATGGCTGGGAAACACACAGTATTAAATAGTGCCAAGACTACATGGAACTCTGCCTCCCCAGGTAACTAAAGCTAGAAATAAAACCAGTTTCAAAACAGATAAAAGAACACCTTACTGCACAAAGGGGACTATGAAGAGACAGCCATTATATATATTTTGTATTGTAATTCGCACTGTTCTATGTATTAGACCTAGATATTGTGTGTATCTACTGATATGTAGGCTATGTGTATAAATGTATGTATTTCAGTCCTTGACTTATATTAGTCTGTACTATGTATTATGTCATGTTACATGTGGACCCCAGGAAGAGTAGCTGCTGATTTTGCAGCGGTTCATGGGGATACTAATAAATACCAAATACCAAAATGACAGCTGTGACTAAGTGGCTTCCTCGTCCTCCTCTCATTATTAAACACCACCAGTGAATGTGTGTGGCTCCGTGAAACACGCTGGTAACTTCCTTAAGGTGAAGTGAATGTGGTGTACTTCCTTTGTGATGCTGAGTTATCTCGTCTCAGCACATTTAACACAGCTCTCCCAGAGCTTTGATGGAAGTACGGTATGAGAGAGGCAGGGTGTGCATCCCAAATGGCACCCTATTCCCTAAATAGTGGACCACTGTGTGAAGGGAATATGTTGTTCATTTGGGATACAACCAGGGTGTCTGATGATGAGACACAGACAGAGACCTGCTGTACTGTTAGGGAGTTGGGGGTGGAGGATGGATACTGTCATGTGATGCTAGATAGGTCAGAGTCATGTGAAAGGCAGAGGCTTTGGTTTGGTTTGTTATAATGTATAAGCATGTGAATGAGGTCCTAATGGAGAGTTATGCAGATGGTTTTATTTTTTTTAGGTCTCCTTTATGTCCTTCTCCCCTTCAAGTCTAGCTGGACATATCCTAGGGGTTGTGTGTGTCGGTGTAGGTACCTCTAACACCTGTCTCTGGCTGTTTCTCCCTCTAGGTCTCTGTCAGGGCGGATAGTGGGTGGCGTGTGGTGGTTCTTCACTCTCATCATCATCTCGTCCTACACGGCCAACCTAGCTGCTTTCCTCACAGTGGAGAGGATGGTGTCCCCCATAGAGAGTGCTGAGGACCTGGCTAAACAGACTGAGATTGCCTACGGAACTCTGGATGCTGGCTCCACCAAAGAGTTCTTCAGGGTGAGACCTGTAGTTTACAGACACACGCACACACACACACACACACACACAGACCTCCCCTCGACCCATACACACACGCACACACACACACACACACACACACACACACACACACACACACACACACACACACACACACACACACACACACACACACACACACACACACACACACACACACACACACACACACACACACAGACCTCCCCTCGACCCATACACACACGCACACATACACACACACACGCACACACGCACACACACACACACACACACACACACACACACACACACACACACACACACACACACACACACACACACACACACACACACACACACACACACACACACACACACACAGACCTCCCCTCGACACACACATACACACAGATGCCCCCCCCCACCACACACACACACATACACAGATCTCCCTCCCCCACACACAATCCTAACCCCTCCTCTCTCCCCAGCGGTCTAAGATCGCAGTGTTTGAGAAGATGTGGTCGTACATGAAGTCGGCCGACCCCTCAGTGTTTGTGAAGACCACAGACGAGGGAGTGATGAGGGTCAGGAAGTCTAAAGGGAAGTACGCCTACCTGTTAGAGTCCACCATGAACGAGTACATCGAGCAGAGGAAACCCTGTGACACCATGAAGGTGGGGGGGAACCTGGACTCTAAAGGATACGGTATCGCCACGCCCAAGGGCTCACCCCTCAGGTATTAACGTGTAACTGCACCTCTGCCTCAGAGCTGGAAATGGCTTAGGCATCTTTGTTTTGCATGTTTTTCTTTTATTTATGGAGATACTGGATGCATCCCAAATGGCACCCTTTTCCCTATATTGTGCACTACTTTTGACCAAGGCCCACAGGATTGTGGTCAAAGGTAGTGGACTATGTAGGGAATAGAGTACCACTATAAACATCAAACACTTGACCCTGCATGACCCACTGGTTTATCGGTGTCAGAAGCAGCATGTATAACCTAATGTTAAAAGGTGTCTATATTTTCACCATGGAAACTTGACGTGACCTCTATGACTACAATCTGTCCCCATAGGAGAGCCCTTTGAAGAACCCTTTGTTGTTCCATGTAGAATCATTTTGGGTTCCATGTAAAATCCTTTTCACAGAGGGTTCTACAGTACATGGAACCCAAAAGGGTTCTCCTACTGCCGAAGAACCATTTTAAGTACTAGAGAGCACCTTGTTTTCTGAGACTGTAGACATAGAGGTCACCTTTTGGAACACATATCTCTGTCTGTGTAACCTCTATGACTACTGTAGAGCTGAATATCTCTGTCTGTGTAACCTCTATGACTACTGCAGAGCTGAATATCTCTGTCTGTGTAACCTCTATGACTACTGCAGAGCTGATTATCTCTGTCTGTGTAACCTCTATGACTACTGCAGAGCTGAATATCTCTGTCTGTGTAACCTCTATGACTACTGCAGAGCTGAATATCTCTGTCTGTGTAACCTCTATGACTACTGCAGAGCTGAATATCTCTGTCTGTGTAACCTCTATGACTACTGCAGAGCTGAATATCTCTGTCTGTGTAACCTCTATGACTACTGCAGAGCTGAATATCCCTGTCTGTGTAACCTCTATGACTACTGCAGAGCTGAATATCTCTGTCTGTGTAACCTCTATGACTACTGTAGAGCTGAATATCTCTGTCTGTGTAACCTCTATGACTACTGCAGAGCTGAATATCTCTGTCTGTGTAACCTCTATGACTACTGCAGAGCTGAATATCTCTGTGTCTGTGCGAGCTAAAGCCTTGCTAAGTCCTTGACATCCTCCCCCCAGGGCTTGGTCAGGCTGACCGCACTCTGAGTGCTTACAGAAGTGGTCTGTGGAAATCTGACCCCCCCCCCTTTCTTTCCTCCCTCCTTCAGAAACACTTATATTCCTTTCCTTTCCTCTCCTCTACCCCCCTCAACTCTCCTTTCTTCTCTTCTATTCTCTCTTCTGTTCTCTTATCTACTCTCTTGTCTTCTCTCATCTCTTCTCTCTCCCCTGTTCTCCTCTCTTCTAGTCTCTCCTCTTTTCTCCTCTCTCCTCTCTTCTCTCTTCTCGCTTCTCTCTCCTCTGTTCTCCTCTCTTCTCCCCCTCCTCTGTTCTCCTCTCTTCTCCTCCCTCCTCTCTTCTCCTCTCTTCTCCTCTCTTCTCCTCTCTCATCTCTTCTCTCTCCCCTGTTCTTTCTTCTCATCTCTGTTCTCCTCTCCTGTCTTCTCCTCCCTCCTCTCTTCTCCTCTCTCATCTCTTCTCTCTCCCCTGTTCTTTCTTCTCGTCTCTGTTCTCCTCTCCTGTCTTCTCCTCCCTCCTCTCTTCTCCTCTCTCATCTCTTCTCTCTCCCCTGTTCTTTCTTCTCGTCTCTGTTCTCCTCTCCTGTCTTCTCCTCCCTCCTCTCTTCTCCTCTCTCATCTCTTCTCTCTCCCTTGTTCTCCTCTCTTCTCCTCTCTTTATTCTCTTCTCCTCTCTTCTCTCTCAGACTGATGTTGTCAGGCTTTATTTGTGAAAAGATTAGAAAAACTGTTTTTTGGGGGGCGGGAGGGGGGCATTATTTGTATTATTATGAATGATTATTTTATAACAGCTAAAGCAGACAACACCCGCCTAACCTCACCTTTCATGACTACAGTCCATGTCGTACATGTATTCTGTTCCAGAAAGATCTTGCAGGAGTCATGTGGATCTTTGAATTCAACCATAATCATCTCAATTTATTTAAATGAGAAGCCTCTTATGGGGAGATAGCATTTATTTTAATGAGAAGCCTCCTATGGGGAGATTGCATTTATTTTAATGAGAAGCCTCCTATGGGGAGAGAAGTCTCCTATTTAATGTCATTGAATAGTCATTTAGTGGACTTTCTCAGTAGGCTGCCTGCACGAAGCGAAGGTCCCTACTCACAATGAATTTCTTTCTCTCACTTCAATTTCTCTCACTTCAATTTCTCTCTCTCTCTCTCTCTCTCTCTCTCTCTCTCTCTCTCTCTCTCTCTCTCTCTCTCTCTCTCTCTCTCTCTCTCTCTCACTCACACACACACACACACTCACACACACTGAGAGTGATCGGTGGTATTCACAGATGTCTGAAATTGACAGAGAAGAAAATTACTCAGATAATGTTTTGTAAGGGAGTCTGAGACATTTTCAGACTGAATGGTCTCCTTCATTGAGATGCCATTGTTCTGGCCAGCCACTCAAGATATGGACAAATGAAGCCATGACAATTATAAAATGTGTATTTCTTCTCTTTCCGATTCAGAAATTAGTGATGACCCCCTTTTTTGTTTACTGAGAGATCTGTTCAATCAAATGTGCCTTAGAGGTGTTGCCTGGTGACAGTATCTTTGTTCTCACACAGGGAACGTTCAGAATCTTTAAGCATATACCTGTGAGGGGAGTCTACTGAATATTCTCACGGTGTCTGAAACCCTTCTGCACTATTACTTCAGTACAGTCAATATGAGATACGATGCCAGTTTGATTGAATTGATCTCTCAAAATTTCTACATTAACAGCTCTTCATTTGACAGGATCTCTACTGTTGTTATCCTGAAGAATTGTTGTGTTTTGACCTTGTCCTCGCTCCATCCCTGATGTTTACTGTTGTGTTTTGACCCTGTCCTCGCTCCATCCCTGATGTTTACTGTTGTGTTTTGACCCTGTCCTCGCTCCATCCCTGATGTTTACTGTTGTGTTTTGACCTTGTCCTCGCTCCATCCCTGATGTTTACTGTTGTGTTTTGACCCTGTCCTCGCTCCATCCCTGATGTTTACTGTTGTGTTTTGACCTTGTCCTCGCTCCATCCCTGATGTTTACTGTTGTGTTTTGACCTTGTCCTCGCTCCATCCCTGATGTTTACTGTTGTGTTTTGACCCTGTCCTCGCTCCATCCCTGATGTTTACTGTTGTGTTTTGACCTTGTCCTCGCTCCATCCCTGATGTTTACTGTTGTGTTTTGACCCTGTCCTCCTCGCTCCATCCCTGATGTTTACTGTTGTGTTTTGACCTTGTCCTCGCTCCATCCCTGATGTTTACTGTTGTGTTTTGACCCTGTCCTCGCTCCATCCCTGATGTTTACTGTTGTGTTTTGACCCTGTCCTCGCTCCATCCCTGATGTTTACTGTTGTGTTTTGACCCTACTGTTGTGTTTTGACCCTGTCCTCGCTCCATCCCTGATGTTTACTGTTGTGTTTTGACCTTGTCCTCGCTCCATCCCTGATGTTTACTGTTGTGTTTTGACCCTGTCCTCGCTCCATCCCTGATGTTTACTGTTGTGTTTTGACCCTGTCCTCGCTCCATCCCTGATGTTTACTGTTGTGTTTTGACCTTGTCCTCGCTCCATCCCTGATGTTTACTGTTGTGTTTTGACCCTGTCCTCGCTCCATCCCTGATGTTTACTGTTGTGTTTTGACCCTGTCCTCGCTCCATCCCTGATGTTTACTGTTGTGTTTTGACTCTGTCCTCGCTCCATCCCTGATGTTTACTGTTGTGTTTTGACCCTGTCCTCGCTCCATCCCTGATGTTTACTGTTGTGTTTTGACCTTGTCCTCGCTCCATCCCTGATGTTTACTGTTGTGTTTTGACCTTGTCCTCGCTCCATCCCTGATGTTTACTGTTGTGTTTTGACCTTGTCCTCGCTCCATCCCTGATGTTTACTGTTGTGTTTTGACCCTGTCCTCGCTCCATCCCTGATGTTTACTGTTGTGTTTTGACCTTGTCCTCGCTCCATCCCTGATGTTTACTGTTGTGTTTTGACCTTGTCCTCGCTCCATCCCTGATGTTTACTGTTGTGTTTTGACCTTGTCCTCGCTCCATCCCTGATGTTTACTGTTGTGTTTTGACCTTGTCCTCGCTCCATCCCTGATGTTTACTGTTGTGTTTTGACCTTGTCCTCGCTCCATCCCTGATGTTTACTGTTGTGTTTTGACCTTGTCCTCGCTCCATCCCTGATGTTTACTGTTGTGTTTTGACCCTGTCCTCGCTCCATCCCTGATGTTTACTGTTGTGTTTTGACCTTGTCCTCGCTCCATCCCTGATGTTTACTGTTGTGTTTTGACCTTGTCCTCGCTCCATCCCTGATGTTTACTGTTGTGTTTTGACCTTGTCCTCGCTCCATCCCTGATGTTTACTGTTGTGTTTTGACCTTGTCCTCGCTCCATCCCTGATGTTTACTGTTGTGTTTTGACCTTGTTCTCGCTCCATCCCTGATGTTTACTGTTGTGTTTTGACCTTGTCCTCGCTCCATCCCTGATGTTTACTGTTGTGTTTTGACCTTGTCCTCGCTCCATCCCTGATGTTTACTGTTGTGTTTTGACCTTGTCCTCGCTCCATCCCTGATGTTTACTGTTGTGTTTTGACCTTGTCCTCGCTCCATCCCTGATGTTTACTGTTGTGTTTTGACCTTGTCCTCGCTCCATCCCTGATGTTTACTGTTGTGTTTTGACCCTGTCCTCGCTCCATCCCTGATGTGTTCTGTACAATGTACTGTTCTCGGGTGGGTCTGCTATAGCCTTGATAACTCAAGTGGTATGTTATCTCCCAACACAGCTGCACTAGGTGTGAGATAATAACTATTATACAATCTATATTTGCTGGTAGTCTACATCTGTTATGGTATGGATTAACAAATTACATTTGTAAAATGAAGCTGAAGCCCTTTGCTGTTCGACAAGATATATAAGTAATATACTCTATATCAAGCATTTAGAATGTCTAAACACAAGATCAACTCTGCTCCATAGTATATTCACTCCATATATCGCCATAGGCTTAGCCAAGCAGGTGGTGTAATCTAGCAATTCAACAAGCTGTTCGACAAGTGGCTTGATTCCAGAAATACTGTAACATACTTCTTAAGTTACGAAGGCTGTTGGGAAAATCCACTCCTGTTTTAACCCCATTCCTGCCTTATATCGGCATACCACCACCAAGCCCTCTGCCACCTCATCTACTAGACCTCTAAACCACCACCAAGCCCTCTGCCACCTCATCTACTAGACCTTTAAACCACCACCAAGCCCTCTGCCACCTCATCTACTAGACCTCTAAACCACACCAAGCCCTCTGCCACCTCATCTACTAGACCTCTAAACCACCACCAAGCCCTCTGCCACCTCATCTACTAGACCTCTAAACCACCACCAAGCCCTCTGCCACCTCATCTACTAGACCTCTAAACCACCACCAAGCCCTCTGCCACCTCATCTACTAGACCTCTAAACCACCACCAAGCCCTCTGCCACCTCATCTACTAGACCTCTAAACCACCACCAAGCCCTCTGCCACCTCATCTACTAGACCTCTAAACCACCACCAAGCCCTCTGCCACCTCATCTACTAGACCTCTAAACCACCACCAAGCCCTCTGCCACCTCATCTACTAGACCTCTAAACCACCACCAAGCCCTCTGCCACCTCATCTACTAGACCTCTAAACCACCACCAAGCCCTCTGCCACCTCATCTACTAGACCTCTAAACCACCACCAAGCCCTCTGCCACCTCATCTACTAGACCTATAAACCACCACCAAGCCCTCTGCCACCTCATCTACTAGACCTCTAAACCACCACCAAGCCCTCTGCCACCTCATCTACTCGACCTCTAACCTCTAACCCACCACCAAGCACTCTGCCGCCTCATCTACTAGACCTCTAAACCACCACCAAGCCCTCTGCCACCTCATCTACTAGACCTCTAACCTCTAAACCACCACCAAGCCCTCTGCCACCTCATCTACTCGACCTCTAACCTCTAACCCACCACCAAGCACTCTGCCGCCTCATCTACTAGATCTCTAAACCACCACCAAGCCCTCTGCCACCTCATCTACTCGACCTCTAACCTCTAACCCACCACCAAGCACTCTGCCGCCTCATTTACTTGACCTCTAACCCACCACCAATCCCTCTGCCGCCTCATCTACTCCACATCTAACCTCTAACCCACCACCAAGCACTCTGCCATCTCATTTACTCGACCTCTAACCCACCACCAAGCACTCTGCCGCCTCATCTACTCGACCTCTAAACCACCACCAAGCCCTCTGCCACCTCATCTACTCCACATCTAACCTCTAACCCACCACCAAGCACTCTGCCACCTCATCTACTAGACCTCTAAACCACCACCAAGCACTCTGCCATCTCATTTACTCGACCTCTAACCTCTAACCCACCACCAAGCACTCTGCCACCTCATCTACTCGATCTCTAAACCACCACCAAGCCCTCTGCCACCTCATCTACTCCACCTCTAACCTCTAACCCACCACTAAACACTCTGCCATCTCATTTACTCGACCTCTAACCTTTAACCCACCACCAAGCACTCTCCTGCTTCATCGACTCCACCTCTAACCTCTAACCCATCACCAAGCACTCTGCTGCTTCATCTACTCAACCTCTAACCCACCAACAGGGTAAATTGTTATATACTGTACTTGAACACATAAACATCCATGTCTAGAGAGAGAGAGAGAGAGAGAGAGAGAGAGAGAGAGAGAGAGAGAGAGAGAGAGAGAGAGAGAGAGGTGCTATAGATATGGATGTGGTAGTTGAGTTTGCTGAGCTAGTTGGTGGTCTTCTTTCTATCCTAGAGTCAATTATCAGCTAAGGAAGGAGTAAGAGAAACTCTAAATTGAATTTTGACACTCAACAACTAAGCATATTTGTATGAAGTGAATGGAACTGTGATAGTTCTCCATTTTCATAGTGGAAACATTGAAAGGACATGAACATGTACAGACAGACAGGTAGGCTTCCAAATCTGAAGCATCTCTCCATGATATCTGCTCTCTCCCTCCTCTAAGAGGCCCTGTCCTCTATGTGGTTAAACCTGACTCAAGTATGGCCAGCAAGCATTTCTGTCCATTGAGATATATAAGTAATATACTGTATATCAAGCATTTAGAATGTCCAAACTCAAGATCAACCCTGCTCCATAGTATATTCACTCCATATATCGCCATAAGCTAAGCCAAGCAGGTGGTGTAATCTAGCGATTCAACATTCATAATCATAACCAGTGTACAGACTACTTACCTACCTGTCCATATACTCTTTCAAATGCTAACCCAGTTATCATTATTAAAATATAGCTCCAACATTTTCATAATCACTCAGTCTATAAATACATATTTATATACCTGTCCATAATATACAGTAGTATTTCCTAACCCAGGAAAACTGACCCCGTTCTGATTGTATCTATTATCGTTCTAAAGAAACCCTGTTAACCTGGCCGTGTTAAAACTCAACGAGCAAGGCCTGTTGGACAAACTGAAAAACAAATGGTGGTACGACAAGGGCGAGTGTGGCAGCGGGGGCGGGGACTCCAAGGTCAGAACCCTGTTTCAACCAACCACGCTGATCCACCAGGGGGGTAACCGGCCAATCACAAAGCTGCTGAGACACTCTGGATGGCTACACTTCCTGACAACTCTGTATGGTGGGTGAAGGGAGGGGGAGGGATTAAAACACGAGAGACACATTATATTTTATCTCTTCCTAGCCATGGATAGGTCTATGGCCCAGACTTCAACGCAAAGGGTAACAAGTGCTTCAACTCTGTGTGTAGGGGCCAACTTAAAACTACAGAGTGACATCATACTCTCTCTCTAGCCAAGATAATCTACTCAAGTCCTTCTGGGAGGAGGGTGTCTGGAATTGGCACAGTTTGTATTTTGCCCTGTTCTCATAAATAAGTAAGGATAGCATGCATTCATGCGTAGGATCCCTGTCAAGCTGATACACTGAAGACTTCACACACACACACAAAGAACAGAATTGTTTTTTTTTGTATCTCTGTCCCCAAGAACCTCCTACTACCGAGATGCTCCTACAGCTTTTAAAGGGGAATAGACTCCAGAATCAGAATATTTTCTGACGTGTCGTGTTCCGGAACAGAGGGTTCACAGCTGGTGTGCCGGTTACCCAAAGTGATACAGTAATACACATCTACTACCGTACAGTACAGTAGGGAGAGATGGAGTATTAACACATATCACTTTGACTCTGATGTACATGTGTGTTCCTGATGATGTTCCTGTTTACTTTATGTATTTGCCTGTGAGTGAACGTGTGTGTGAGGTTTCCAACTTCTAACCAGTGACACAGCTAAATTGCAGTAAACCTTGATGCGTAGATGTGGTATATGATTGGACATGTTCTGAATGACTGACATAAGATAACATATGTTATGCTATGTTATTTATGTTATGGCCCTGCCCTGTCCTGGGTGTGGTGTACATGCAGGATCCCGGTAAACCTAGCCGTGTTGAAGCTCAATGAGCAGGCCGTCTTAGACAAACTAAAGAACAAATGGTGGTACGATAAAGGAGAGTGTGGCAGCAACGACTCCGGACGCAAGGTCAGTCACACACTATAACTCAGTCCTTATACCCCCAAACACACCCGAATAAAACCCCTGATCCTAGACCAGTCCTTATACACCAAACACTCCTCACATCCTTGTCAAAACCCCTGATCCTAGACCAGTCCTTAAACCCTAAACACTCCTCACATCCTTGTCAAAACCCCTGATCCTAGACCAGTCCTTATACCCCAAACACTCCTCACATCCTCCTCAAATCCCCTGATCCAAGACCAGTCTGAAACTACAGAAGCCCTGTAAAGTCTGTTCCCAGACCAGCCCTGATATATCAAACTATCGCTCTCAGTTTACTACTTAGACATGCCACTGGTTCTCATTAGTATAGTGACTGAGATTGGTGGACTCAAAATCCATTTCTCTCTGTCTCTTTCTCTCTCTGGGAGCCAATCACTGTTCTCTCTCTCTCTCTCTCTCTCTCTCTCTCTCCCCACACTGATGTTCTCTCCATAATGTGGCCAATGAGTGAATTAACTACTAACCTTGATGGTTGAGGTGAAACAGTGGGGTTTACGGTCGTTAAATCAAATAACATTGTAAACATGCTAGAGGTCATATGGTGTTATACCCAATAACATATGCTGCCTGCTCCTTGTTGCAGAACATCAGCCACATACAGTGCCTTGCCAAATGATTCACCCCCCTTGGCGTTTGTCCTATTTTGTTGCATTACAACCTGTAATTGAAATGGATTTTTATTTGGATTTCATGTAATGGATATACACAAAATAGTCCAAATTGGTGAAGTGAAATAAAAATATGTATTATGTATTCACCCCCTTTGATATGAATTCCCTAAATAAGATCTGGTGCAACCAATTACCTTCAGAAGTCACATAATTAGTCAAATAAAGTCCACCTGTGTGCAATCTAAGTGTCACATGATCTGTCACATGATCTCAGTATATATACACCTGTTCTGAAAGGCCCCAGAGTCTGCAACGCCACTAAGCAAGGGGCACCACCAAGCAAGCGGCACTATAAAGACCAAGGAGCTCTCCAAAAAGGTCAGGGACAAAGTTGTGGAGAATCAGATCAGGGTTAGGTTATAAAAAAAATATCCACAACTTTGAAAATCCTACAGAGCACCATTAAATCCATTATAAAAATGCTTAACAAATATTGCACCACAACAACCCTGCCAATAGAGGGCTGCTCACAAAAACTCACGGACCAGGCAAGGAGGGCATTAATAAGAAAGGCAACAAAGAGACCAAAGATAACCTTGAAGTAGCTGCGAAGCTCCACAGCGGAGATTGGAGTATCTGTCCATAGGACCACTTTAAGTCGTACACTCCACCGAGCTGGGCTTTACGGAAGAGTGGCCAGAAAAAAATAAGCAAACATGTTTGGTGTTCGCCAAAGGGAATTTGGGATACTCCCCAAACATATGGAAGAAGGTACTCTGGTCAGATGAGACTAAAATCGAGGTTTTTGGCCATCAAGGAAAATGCTATGTCTGACGCAAACCCAACAACTCTCATCACCCCGAGAACAACATCCCCACAGTAAAGCATGGTGGTGGCAGAATCATTCTGTGGGGATGTTTTTCATCAGCAGGGACTGGGAAACTGGTCAGAATTGAAGGAATGATGGATGGCACTAAATAAAGGGAAATTCTTGAGGGAAACCTGTTTCAGTCTTCTGGAGATTTGAGACCGGGACAGAGGTTCACCTTCCAGCAGGAAAATAACCCTAAGCATACTGCTAAAGCGACACTCGAGTGGTTTAAGGGGAAACATTTAAATGTCTTGGAATGGTCTAGTCAAAGCCCAGACCTCAATCCAATTGAGAATCTGTGGTATGACTTAAAGATTGCTGTACACCAGCGGAACCCATCCAACTTGAAGGAGCTGGAGCAGTTTTGCCTTGAAGAATGGGCAAAAATCCCATTGGCTAGATGTGCCAAGCTTATAGAGACATACCCCAAGAGACTTGCAGCTGTAATTGCTGCAAAAGGTGACTCCACAATGTATTGACTTTGGGGGGGTTGAAGAGTTATGCACACTCAAGTTTTCATTTTTTTGTTGTCTTATTTCTTGTTTGTTTCACAATTTAAAAAAGATTTTGCATCTTCAAAGTGTTAGGCATGTTGTGTAAATCAAATGATACAAACCCCCCAAAAATCTATTTTAATTCAAGGTTGCAAGGCAACAAAATAGGAAAAATGCCAAGGGGGGTGAATACTTTCGCAAGCCACTGTACGCAGTACCTCTAAGCAATACAAGTAGGCATGTGTGTTCTTTGAAGAGAGCGTAAAATTCACTGTTTATTTCCCTCGACTCATCTGTGAGGTTGTTTTGCAGTGATGTAAAGCTAAGGTATGATGGTGATCATGCTGATATAGCCATGGTAATACAGGAGGGAAATCACAGGCATCCCTCATGTAAGAGAGGCAGTGCTACATCATGCTGAAGTACATCATTGTAAAGTGCACTCTGCTGATTTTGCCAATATAAACCCAAGGGAATAGAAACATACAGAGTAATATCACATAGCTGTTGTCGGAGTGGTCTCTGAAAGCAGACAGGCAGAGAAGAAAACAAAGAACAGAGCCCCAAGGACCTAGAATCTACATAAACCACGATGGGACTGAGTTTAGTTTGAAATGGCAACCTAATTCTTTATACAGTGCACTTAGGAAGCCATTCTGGATGCAGCCTGCATGTCAGTGTTGAGAGAGAGAGTGTGATTTTGATTTGACCGACGGACCCTGTGAAAGGCTCAGACCACTTTTAACCCCTGACCCCTGTCTCCTAACATGACCTGGCCCTGAAACACCCCAAAACGTCCTCTCCACACCAGCCTGCCTGGTCTGGCTCTATCCTCTCCGGTGTGAGAGGTACACCCCACCCCCAAAAAACATATGAAAGCTACAGATACTATTCAGACTTGCAACCCCTTAGCCTCGCGAGCCTGCCTGTTCCTGCAAGCATACAGAATTGATTAAGCTTGCGAGGCTAGCAACCCCATACACCCAACATAACCCTAAACCCTAAATCAGGGAGTTTGATAATGATCCGATTGTCTTAATCCTGCATGGTTTCTCACCGCTGAGAATGAAGCAACGGCCTCAAACCTCCTCAACCCACAACCCCAGAATGATAACCAGAGTTTATCTGTTAGAAATAGAGAATAAATATACTTTAATGTTCTGGATGGATATACAGTGGGGCAAAAAAGTATTTAGTCAGCCACCAATTGTGCAAGTTCTCCCACTTAAAAAGACGAGAGAGGCCTGTAATTTTCATCATAGGTACACTTCAACTATGACAAACAAAATGAGAAAATAAATCCAGAAAATCACATTGTAGGATTGTGAATTAATTTATTTGCAAATTATGGTGGAAACTAAGTATTTGATCAATAACAAAAGTGTATCTCAATACTTTGTTATATACCCTTTGTTGGCAATGACAGAGGTCAAACGTTTTCTGTAAGTCTTCACAAGGTTTTCACACACTGTTGCTGGTATTTTGGCCCATTCCTACATGTAGATCTCCTCTAGAGCAGTGATGTTTTGGGGCTGTTGCTGGGCAACACAGACTTTCAACTCCCTCCAAAGATTTTCTATGGGGTTGAGATCTGGAGACTGGCTAGGCCACTCCAGGACCTTGAAATGCTTCTTACGAAGCCACTCCTTCGTTGCCCGGGCGGTGTGTTTGGGATCATAATCATGCTGAAAGACCCAGCCACGTTTCATCTTCAATGCCCTTGCTGATGGAAAGAGGTTTTCACTCAACATCTCACGATACATGGCCCCATTCATTCTTTCCTTTACACGGATCAGTCGTCCTGGTCCCTTTGCAGAAAAACAGCTCCAAAGCCCGATGTTTCCACCCCCATGCTTCACAGTAGGTATGGTGTTCGTTGGATGCAACTCGGCATTCTTTGTCCTCCAAACACGACGAGTTGAGTTTTTACCAAAAAGTTCTATTTTGGTTTCATCTGACCATATGACATTCTCCAATCTTCTTCTGGATCATCCAAATGCTCTCTAGCAAACTTCAGA
>NC_068424.1:70453598-70461098 GCF_023373465.1 Oncorhynchus keta
TCTCTGCCCTACCCTGACCTTCTCTGCCCTGGGCCGACCTTCTCTGCCCTACCCTGACCTTCTCTGCCCTACCCTGACCTTCTCTGCCCTACCATGACCTTCTCTGCCCTACCATGACCTTCTCTGCCCTACCATGACCTTCTCTTCCATACCCTGACCTTCTCTACCCTGGGCCGACCTTCGGTGCCCTTCCCCCAACCTTCTCTGCCCTACCCTGACCTTCTCTGCCCTACCCTGAGCTGTGCCGTTCTATTGACTACTGTTAGTCTGTCTGTCTGTCTGTAATATCTCAGTTCGCTACCTACTCTCTCTGACCATTTACTTAGTGAAGACGGATCACAAAATAGGATTTGTTTTTGTCTTTGCACAGTTAAAAGACAATAATGATAATAACGCTGATTGACTATTAAGATGATTTGATATTTGTGTGTCTCTGGTTTCTCTTGTGTGTGTTTTTGGACACAGTTACACACGCTATGTTGGAAAGGCATCATGAACTGGAACACAAGCATTTCAAGCACCAATGCAGTATTATAATACAGACATAAATAATCATGCACAGAGCTCAGTCATTCCTTGCCTCCCTGAACCATCTGCTGACAGTCATTCCTACAGAGATACTACCATACCACTGAACCCACCATACCACTGAACCCACAATACCACTGAACCCACCATACGACTGAACCCACAATACCACTGAACCCACCATACGACTGAACCCACAATACCACTGAACCCACCATACCACTGAACTCACAATACCACTGAACCCACCATACGACTGAACCCACAATACCACTGAACCCACCATACGACTGAACCCACAATACCACTGAACCCACAATACCACTGAACCCACCATACGACTGAACCCACAATACCACTGAACCCACCATACCACTGAACATACCATACCACTGAACACACCAAAGTACTGAACCCACCATACCACTGAACCCACCATACCACTGAACCCACCATAGTACTGAACCCACCATACCACTGAACCCACCATACCACTGAAATCACCATACCATTGAACCCACCATACCACTGAACATACCATACCACTGAACCCACCATACCACTGAATCCACCATACCACTGAACACACCATACCACTAAACACACACACACATACACTTTACTTTACTTTATCAAACTCTGCAGAATGATTGCTGTGGCTGGAAGAGAGGAAGTATTGACGGACATGGTCAGAACTTGACGAAGTACCACAGATAAACACCATTGATTTCTTCAGTGGCTCTGCTACATTATTTTATAGAGAGAGAGTAGCCATTTTGGAACACGGCCTAGCTGACAGAGGAAGGGGGCGTGACTTACACACAGAAACCCCTGTTGATTTACACGTTCACAGTCAATCAGCTGTTGGCAATCGTTAATGGAAACCATGGAAACGGTGGCTGCCACCACAGCAACCCATCTTGTCTCTCTCTCTCTCTCTCTCTCTCTCAGTAGTTTGATATTTTATGAAGGAGGTTGTTCAGTATGGTTTGATGTGTAGGTCATTGTACGTGTTGCTGTAGCCTATAGGGCTGTCAGCAGAGAGAAGCCTCGTTAGGATACTGGAATCAGAGTCAGAGACAGCCTGCCTACAGCTACAAAGGGAACATTTACTAGCTAAACTCTCCAGCTCTGCTCTGTTTGTGTGGGTCTCTGCCATAAAGAGAGTGTTCAACACTGACTGACTGTCAGACTGTTGTTCTGCCATAGCCAGGGTGTTGGAACATGTTTGACAGTGAAGACATACTGGGCAGAGATAGACTCCTTACATCAAATATACTGTATCTCATCTCTCCATCCACTATGTATATAAAAGGGTTGATTCTCCTGCAGTGAAACTTGTTCTTTCCTTCAACCCAATCAGCCTGATGCTTCTGTTCTTCTCCTCTATTTCGTTGGTGTTGTATTGACGAAGGCGCAGCACAACGCGAGTCCTTGGCGGATGGTTTGTCTCATAGAAGGAGTGGTTTTATAAGCCCTAACAGATTTTTAAAAAGACATTCAATGTTTGTATCGTATGGAGAGTTTGAGAGCTGCAAAAAAACATTGAAAAGGTGTAGGAAAAACAGATGTTGAATAGTGGGTAGACAATAATGTTTTAAGTTTTACTTTTAATTGGTTGTCAATATTATTTTGATTTGACATTTGAATAAAAGGGATGTTCAGTTGGTGTTTTCAAGACTGAACACCATTTGACTTTTCTTCTTCATTTGTTCTTTTTTCAAAGTATTTTAATACCAGGATACAAAGTGATTATTTAGTTTGTTCACCTGAAAACCTCACAGTACAGTTGTTTTTCTATACATCACTAGTGAAAGATGTTGCTGAATAAAACATTTATAAAATACATGAAGATCATTCATGAATCGAAAAAAAGACGGAAATAAACTTTTGAGAAATAAACGTTTTCTAACCAAAGTGTCTCTGAAGAAAGTCATCATGCTTTTTGTAACAGAATAAAGGAATAAACTATGTGAATATGTTTGTTACTTAATTTCAAACATTATACCCCATATACACAGAGTGGACACAACATTATACCCCATATACACAGAGTGGACACAACATTATACCCCATATACACAGAGTGGACACAACATTATACCCCATATACACAGAGTGGACACAACATTATACCCCGTATACACAGAGTGGACACAACATTATACCCCATATACACAGAGTGGACACAACATTATACCCCATATACACAGAGTGGACACAACATTATACCCCATATACACAGAGTGGACACAACATTATACCCCATATACACAGAGTGGACACAACATTATACCCCATATACACAGAGTGGACACAACATTATACCCCATATACACAGAGTGGACACAACATTATACCCCATATACACAGAGTGGACACAACATTATACCCCATATACACAGAGTGGACACAACATTACACCCCATATACACAGAGTGGACACAACATTATACCCCATATACACAGAGTGGACACAACATTATACCCCATTTACACAGAGTGGACACAACATTATACCCCATATACACAGAGTGGACACAACATTACACCCCATATACACAGAGTGGACACAACATTATACCCCATATACACAGAGTGGACACAACATTATACCCCATTATACACAGAGTGGACACAACATTATACCCCATATACACAGAGTGGACACAACATTATACCCCATTATACCCCACAGAGTGGACACAACATTATACCCCATATACACAGAGTGGACACAACATTATACCCCATATACACAGAGTGGACACAACATTATACCCCGTATACACAGAGTGGACACAACATTATACCCCATATACACAGAGTGGACACAACATTATACCCCATATACACAGAGTGGACACAACATTATACCCCATATACACAGAGTGGACACAACATTATACCCCGTATACACAGAGTGGACACAACATTATACCCCATATACACAGAGTGGACACAACATTATACCCCGTATACACAGAGTGGACACAACATTATACCCCATATACACAGAGTGGACACAACATTATACCCCGTATACACAGAGTGGACACAACATTATACCCCATATACACAGAGTGGACACAACATTATACCCCATATACACAGAGTGGACACAACATTATACCCCATATACACAGAGTGGACACAACATTATACCCCATATACACAGAGTGGACACAACATTATACCCCATATACACAGAGTGGACACAACATTATACCCCATATACACAGAGTGGACACAACATTATACCCCATATACACAGAGTGGACACAACATTATACCCCATTTACACAGAGTGGACACAACATTATACCCCATTTACACAGAGTGGACGCAACATTATACCCCATTTACACAGAGTGGACGCAACATTATACCCCATATACACAGAGTGGACACAACATTATACCCCATATACACAGAGTGGACACAACATTATACCCCATATACACAGAGTGGACACAACATTATACCCCGTATACACAGAGTGGACACAACATTATACCCCATATACACAGAGTGGACACAACATTATACCCCATATACACAGAGTGGACACAACATTATACCCCATATACACAGAGTGGACACAACATTATACCCCATTTACACAGAGTGGACACAACATTATACCCCATTTACACAGAGTGGACGCAACATTATACCCCATTTACACAGAGTGGACGCAACATTATACCCCATATACACAGAGTGGACACAACATTATACCCCGTATACACAGAGTGGACACAACATTATACCCCATATACACAGAGTGGACACAACATTATACCCCGTATACACAGAGTGGACACAACATTATACCCCATATACACAGAGTGGACACAACATTACACCCCATATACACAGAGTGGACACAACATTATACCCCATATACACAGAGTGGACACAACATTATACCCCATATACACAGAGTGGACACAACATTATACCCCATATACACAGAGTGGACACAACATTATACCCCATATACACAGAGTGGACACAACATTATACCCCATATACACAGAGTGGACACAACATTATACCCCATATACACAGAGTGGACACAACATTACACCCCATATACACAGAGTGGACACAACATTATACCCCATATACACAGAGTGGACACAACATTATACCCCATATACACAGAGTGGACACAACATTATACCCCATATACACAGAGTGGACACAACATTATACCCCATATACACAGAGTGGACACAACATTACACCCCATATACACAGAGTGGACACAACATTATACCCCATATACACAGAGTGGACACAACATTATACCCCATATACACAGAGTGGACACAACATTATACCCCATATACACAGAGTGGACACAACATTATACCCCATATACACAGAGTGGACACAACATTATACCCCATTTACACAGAGTGGACACAACATTATACCCCATTTACACAGAGTGGACGCAACATTATACCCCATTTACACAGAGTGGACGCAACATTATACCCCATATACACAGAGTGGACACAACATTATACCCCATTTACACAGAGTGGACGCAACATTATACCCCATATACACAGAGTGGACACAACATTATACCCCATATACACAGAGTGGACACAACATTATACCCCATATACACAGAGTGGACACAACATTATACCCCATATACACAGAGTGGACACAACATTACACCCCATATACACAGGGTGGACACAACATTATACCCCATTTACACAGAGTGGACACAACATTATACCCCATATACACAGAGTGGACACAACATTATACCCCATATACACAGAGTGGACACAACATTATACCCCATATACACAGAGTGGACACAACATTATACCCCATATACACAGAGTGGACACAACATTACACCCCATATACACAGAGTGGACACAACATTACACCCCATATACACAGAGTGGACACAACATTATACCCCATATACACAGAGTGGACACAACATTATACCCCATATACACAGAGTGGACACAACATTATACCCCATATACACAGAGTGGACACAACATTATACCCCATATACACAGAGTGGAAATGAAGACAGGTTAAAGATGAAGGAGGGGAGACAGGTTACAGATGAAGGAGAGGAGACAGGTTAAAGATGAAGGAGAGGAGACAGGTTAAAGATGAAGGGGAGGAGACAGGTTAAATATGAAGGAGAGGAGACAGGTTAAAGATGAAGGAGAGGAGACATGTTAAAGATGAGGAAGAGGAGACAGGTTAAATATGAAGGAGAGGAGACAGGTTAAAGATGAGGAAGAGGAGACAGGTTAAAGATGAAGGAGAGGAGACAGGTTACAGATGAAGGAGAGGAGACAGGTTAAAGATGAAGGAAAGGAGACAGGTTAAAGATGAAGGAGAGGAGACAGGTTAAAGATGAAGGAGAGGAGACAGGTTACAGATGAAGGAGAGGAGACAGGTTAAAGATGAAGGAGAGGAGACAGATTAAAGATGAAGGAGAGGAGACAGGTTACAGATGAAGGAGAGGAGACAGGTTACAGACGAAGGAGAGGAGACATGTTAAAGATGAAGGAGAGGAGAAAGGTTAAAGATGAAGGAGAGGAGACATGTTAAAGATGAAGGAGAGGAGACATGTTAAAGATGAAGGAGAGGAGACAGGTTAAAGATGAAGGAGAGGAGACAGGTTAAAGATGAAGGAGAGGAGACAGGTTAAAGATGAAGGAGAGGAGACATGTTAAAGATGAAGGAGAGGAGACAGGTTAAAGATGAAGGAGAGGAGACAGGTTAAAGATGAAGGAGAGGAGACAGGTTAAAGATGAAGGAGAGGAGACAGGTTAAAGATGAAGGAGAGGAGACAGGTTAAAGATGAAGGAGAGGAGAAAGGTTAAAGATGAAGGAGAGGAGACATGTTAAAGATGGATGTTTAAGATTTCAGACATGGGTTGTGTGTGTTTGCCATTCAGAGGGTGGATGGGCAAGACATAATATTTAAGTGCATTTGAATGGGGTTTGGTAGTATGTGCTAGGATCACTGGTTTGTGTCAAGAACTGCAACACTGCTGGGTTTTTTCACCCTCAACAGTTTCCCGTGTCAATCAAGAATGGTCCACCACCCAAAGGATGTCCAGCCAACTTGACACAACTGTGGATACCATTGGAGTCAACATGGGCCAGCATCCCTGTGGAACGCTTTCGACACCTTGTAGACTCCATGCCCCGATGAATTGAGGCTGTTCTGAGGGCAAAAGGGGGGGAGGGGGGGGGCAACTCAATATTAGGAAGGTGTTCTTAATATTTGTTCACTCAGTGTATATCATATTAATATCAATGTAATCAGGAATATGTATGTTTTCACACTTTACATGCAATACCTTATGAATACACAGATTGGATCATTTTCCTCATGTTCATATTTGCTTACATGCCTGTTTGACTGTAATCCCTCTACTGTTTAGGAGGATCTAGCCTGCTTCAGGACATTTATATGGAAAAACACCCTCATGGTTTATAACTTGTGTTCCTTGTATGATGCTCATTACTCTGAATAATTTACATAAGTGTGCATTTAACCTCATTTCTGGGTAGGGAGCTGCTCAGCCCCTGTGGTACAACCATGCAGCCTGTGATACTTTGTTGATGTTTGTTTGTGTGTGTGTGAGGGGGAGGGGGTTGCGCGTCTGTGTTTGTGCATACTTGTGTTATTGTCTCGGCTATATGAATACTGCATGCGGAAACCCATCAATGTTAAGAGGCATGCTGCACTCACTCTCAGAACACTATCCAAATCTAAATGTCAACTGCATAACGTTTTAGGACCTTGTTTATCATAATCAAAGAGAAAAATTGACTTTATTCAAATCACGACAATGCGAACACATTTATTCATCCTTTATCTAACCAGGGGAGTCACATTATGATCTCTCCTCTCTCTCTAAACTGTGGGACTGGTTCAGGGTTGTAAAGGGAGTCACA
>NC_068424.1:70466098-70473598 GCF_023373465.1 Oncorhynchus keta
CTCAGTAAGTAGCCAGTGAATGGTCATTGAGGTGTTGTATCTCAGTAAGTAGCCAGTGAATGGTCATTGAGGTGTTGTATCTCAGTAAGTAGCCAGTGAATGGTCATTGAGGTGTTGTATCTCAGTAAGTAGCCAGTGAATGGTCATTGAGATGTTGTATCTCAGTAAGTAGCCAGTGAATGGTCATTGAGGTATTGTTGTATCTCAGTAAGTAGCCAGTGAATGGTCATTGAGGTGTTGTTGTATCTCAGTAAGTAGCCAGTGAATGGTCATTGAGGTATTGTTGTATCTCAGTAAGTAGCCAGTGAATGGTCATTGAGGTATTGTTGTATCTCAGTAAGTAGCCAGTGAATGGTCATTGAGGTGTTGTATCTCAGTAAGCAGCCAGTGAATGGTCATTGAGATGTTGTATCTCAGTAAGTAGCCAGTGAATGGTCATTGAGATGTTGTATCTCAGTAAGTAGCCAGTGAATGGTCATTGAGATGTTGAATCTCAGTAAGTAGCCAGTGAATGGTCATTGAGGTGTTGTATCTCAGTAAGTAGCCAGTGAATGGTCATTGAGATGTTGTATCTCAGTAAGTAGCCAGTGAATGGTCATTGAGGTATTGTTGTATCTCAGTAAGTAGCCAGTGAATGGTCATTGAGGTGTTGTTGTATCTCAGTAAGTAGCCAGTGAATGGTCATTGAGGTATTGTTGTATCTCAGTAAGTAGCCAGTGAATGGTCATTGAGGTATTGTTGTATCTCAGTAAGTAGCCAGTGAATGGTCATTGAGGTGTTGTATCTCAGTAAGTAGCCAGTGAATGGTCATTGAGGTGTTGTATCTCAGTAAGTAGCCAGTGAATGGTCATTGAGATGTTGTATCTCAGTAAGTAGCCAGTGAATGGTCATTGAGGTATTGTTGTATCTCAGTAAGTAGCCAGTGAATGGTCATTGAGATGTTGTATCTCAGTAAGTAGCCAGTGAATGGTCATTGAGGTATTGTATCTCAGTAAGCAGCCAGTGAATGGTCATTGAGGTGTTGTATCTCAGTAAGCAGCCAGTGAATGGTCATTGAGGTGTTGTATCTCAGTAAGTAGCCAGTGAATGGTCATTGAGGTGTTGTATCTCAGTAAGTAGCCAGTGAATGGTCATTGAGGTGTTGTTGTATCTCAGTAAGTGGCCAATGAATGGTCATTGAGGTATTGTTGTATCTCAGTAAGTAGCCAGTGAATGGTCATTGAGGTGTTGTATCTCAGTAAGAGGCCAGTGAATGGTCATTGAGGTGTTGTATCTCAGTAAGTAGCCAGTGAATGGTCATTGAGGTATTGTTGTATCTCAGTAAGTGGCCAGTGAATGGTCATTGAGGTGTTGTTGTATCTCAGTAAGTAGCCAGTGAATGGTCATTGAGGTGTTGTATCTCAGTAAGTGGCCAGTGAATGGTCATTGAGGTATTGTTGTATCTCAGTAAGTAGCCAGTGAATGGTCATTGAGGTGTTGTATCTCAGTAAGTGGCCAGTGAATGGTCATTGAGGTATTGTTGTATCTCAGTAAGTAGCCAGTGAATGGTCATTGAGGTGTTGTTGTATCTCAGTAAGTAGCCAGTGAATGGTCATTGAGGTATTGTTGTATCTCAGTAAGTAGCCAGTGAATGGTCATTGAGGTATTGTTGTATCTCAGTAAGTGGCCAGTGAATGGTCATTGAGGTGTTGTATCTCAGTAAGTAGCCAGTGAATGGTCATTGAGGTGTTGTTGTATCTCAGTAAGTAGCCAGTGAATGGTCATTGAGGTATTGTTGTATCTCAGTAAGCAGCCAGTGAATGGTCATTGAGGTATTGTTGTATCTCAGTAAGTAGCCAGTGAATGGTCATTGAGGTGTTGTTGTATCTCAGTAAGTAGCCAGTGAATGGTCATTGAGGTGTTGTATCTCAGTAAGTGGCCAGTGAATGGTCATTGAGGTATTGTTGTATCTCAGTAAGTAGCCAGTGAATGGTCATTGAGGTATTGTTGTATCTCAGTAAGTGGCCAGTGAATGGTCATTGAGGTGTTGTATCTCAGTAAGTAGCCAGTGAATGGTCATTGAGGTGTTGTATCTCAGTAAGTGGCCAGTGAATGGTCATTGAGGTGTTGTTGTATCTCAGTAAGTGGCCAGTGAATGGTCATTGAGGTGTTGTATCTCAGTAAGTGGCCAGTGGATGGTCATTGAGGTATTGTTGTATCTCAGTAAGTAGCCAGTGAATGGTCATTGAGGTATTGTTGTATCTCAGTAAGTAGCCAGTGAATGGTCATTGAGGTGTTGTTGTATCTCAGTAAGTAGCCAGTGAATGGTCATTGAGATGTTGTATCTCAGTAAGTAGCCAGTGAATGGTCATTGAGGTGTTGTTCCCCGTAAGTGGCCAGTGAATGGTCATTGAGGTGTTGTTGTATCTCAGTAAGTAGCCAGTGAATGGTCATTGAGGTGTTGTATCTCAGTAAGTAGCCAGTGAATGGTCATTGAGGTGTTGTATCTCAGTAAGTAGCCAGTGAATTGTCATTGAGGTATTATTGTATCTCAGTAAGTAGCCAGTGAATGGTCATTGAGGTGTTGTATCTCAGTAAGTAGCCAGTGAATGGTCATTGAGGTATTGTTGTATCTCAGTAAGTAGCCAGTGAATGGTCATTGAGGTGTTGTTGTATCTCAGTACGTAGCCAGTGAATGGTCATTGAGGTGTTGTTGTATCTCAGTAAGTAGCCAGTGAATGGTCATTGAGGTGTTGTATCTCAGTAAGTAGCCAGTGAATGATCATTGAGGTGTTGTATCTCAGTAAGTAGCCAGTGAATGGTCATTGAGGTGTTGTATCTCAGTACGTAGCCAGTGAATGGTCATTGAGGTATTGTTGTATCTCAGTAAGTAGCCAGTGAATGGTCATTGAGGTGTTGTATCTCAGTAAGTAGCCAGTGAATTGTCATTGAGGTATTATTGTATCTCAGTAAGTAGCCAGTGAATGGTCATTGAGGTGTTGTATCTCAGTAAGTAGCCAGTGAATTGTCAATGAGGTATTGTTGTATCTCAGTAAGTAGCCAGTGAATGGTCATTGAGGTGTTGTATCTCAGTAAGTAGCCAGTGAATTGTCATTGAGGTATTGTTGTATCTCAGTAAGTAGCCAGTGAATGGTTATTGAGGTGTTGTATCTCAGTAAGTAGCCAGTGAATTGTCATTGAGGTATTGTTGTATCTCAGTAAGTAGCCAGTGAATGGTCATTGAGGTGTTGTTGTATCTCAGTAAGTAGCCAGTGAATGGTCATTGAGGTATTGTTGTATCTCAGTAAGTGGCCAGTGAATGGTCATTGAGGTGTTGTTGTATCTCAGTAAGTAGCCAGTGAATGGTCATTGAGGTGTTGTTGTATCTCAGTAAGTAGCCAGTGAATGGTCATTGAGGTATTGTTGTATCTCAGTAAGTAGCCAGTGAATGGTCATTGAGGTATTGTTGTATCTCAGTAAGTAGCCAGTGAATGGTCATTGAGGTGTTGTTGTATCTCAGTAAGTAGCCAGTGAATGGTCATTGAGGTGTTGTTGTATCTCAGTAAGTGGCCAGTGAATGGTCATTGAGGTGTTGTATCTCAGTAAGTAGCCAGTGAATGGTCATTGAGGTGTTGTTGTATCTCAGTAAGTAGCCAGTGAATGGTCATTGAGGTGTTGTTGTATCTCAGTAAGTAGCCAGTGAATGGTCATTGAGGTGTTGTATCTCAGTAAGTAGCCAGTGAATGGTCATTGAGGTGTTGTTGTATCTCAGTAAGTAGCCAGTGAATGGTCATTGAGGTGTTGTTGTATCTCAGTAAGTAGCCAGTGAATGGTCATTGAGGTGTTGTATCTCAGTAAGTAGCCAGTGAATGGTCATTGAGGTGTTGTTGTATCTCAGTAAGTAGCCAGTGAATGGTCATTGAGGTGTTGTTGTATCTCAGTAAGTAGCCAGTGAATGGTCATTGAGGTGTTGTATCTCAGTAAGTGGCCAGTGAATGGTCATTGAGGTATTGTTGTATCTCAGTAAGTGGCCAGTGAATGGTCATTGAGGTGTTGTATCTCAGTAAGTGGCCAGTGAATGGTCATTCAGGTGTTGTTGTATCTCAGTAAGTAGCCAGTGAATGGTCATTGAGGTATTGTTGTATCTCAGTAAGTAGCCAGTGAATGGTCATTGAGGTGTTGTTGTATCTCAGTAAGTAGCCAGTGAATGGTCATTGAGGTGTTGTTGTATCTCAGTAAGTAGCCAGTGAATGGTCATTGAGGTGTTGTTGTATCTCAGTAAGTGGCCAGTGAATGGTCATTGAGGTGTTGTATCTCAGTAAGTAGCCAGTGAATGGTCATTGAGGTGTTGTTGTATCTCAGTAAGTAGCCAGTGAATGGTCATTGAGGTATTGTTGTATCTCAGTAAGTGGCCAGTGAATGGTCATTGAGGTGTTGTATCTCAGTAAGTAGCCAGTGAATTGTCATTGAGGTATTGTTGTATCTCAGTAAGTAGCCAGTGAATGGTCATTGAGGTGTTGTATCTCAGTAAGTAGCCAGTGAATGGTCATTGAGGTATTGTTGTATCTCAGTAAGTGGCCAGTGAATGGTCATTGAGGTGTTGTTGTATCTCAGTAAGTGGCCAGTGAATGGTCATTGAGGTGTTGTTGTATCTCAGTAAGTGGCCAGTGAATGGTCATTGAGGTGTTGTTGTATCTCAGTACGTAGCCAGTGAATGGTCATTGAGGTGTTGTATCTCAGTAAGTAGCCAGTGAATGGTCATTGAGGTGTTGTTGTATCTCAGTAAGTAGCCAGTGAATGGTCATTGAGGTGTTGTATCTCAGTAAGTAGCCAGTGAATGGTCATTGAGGTGTTGTTGTATCTCAGTAAGTAGCCAGTGAATGGTCATTGAGGTGTTGTTGTATCTCAGTAAGTAGCCAGTGAATGGTCATTGAGGTGTTGTATCTCAGTAAGTGGCCAGTGAATGGTCATTGAGGTATTGTTGTATCTCAGTAAGTGGCCAGTGAATGGTCATTGAGGTGTTGTATCTCAGTAAGTGGCCAGTGAATGGTCATTCAGGTGTTGTTGTATCTCAGTAAGTAGCCAGTGAATGGTCATTGAGGTATTGTTGTATCTCAGTAAGTAGCCAGTGAATGGTCATTGAGGTGTTGTTGTATCTCAGTAAGTAGCCAGTGAATGGTCATTGAGGTGTTGTTGTATCTCAGTAAGTAGCCAGTGAATGGTCATTGAGGTGTTGTTGTATCTCAGTAAGTGGCCAGTGAATGGTCATTGAGGTGTTGTATCTCAGTAAGTAGCCAGTGAATGGTCATTGAGGTGTTGTTGTATCTCAGTAAGTAGCCAGTGAATGGTCATTGAGGTATTGTTGTATCTCAGTAAGTGGCCAGTGAATGGTCATTGAGGTGTTGTATCTCAGTAAGTAGCCAGTGAATTGTCATTGAGGTATTGTTGTATCTCAGTAAGTAGCCAGTGAATGGTCATTGAGGTGTTGTATCTCAGTAAGTAGCCAGTGAATGGTCATTGAGGTATTGTTGTATCTCAGTAAGTGGCCAGTGAATGGTCATTGAGGTGTTGTTGTATCTCAGTAAGTGGCCAGTGAATGGTCATTGAGGTGTTGTTGTATCTCAGTAAGTGGCCAGTGAATGGTCATTGAGGTGTTGTTGTATCTCAGTACGTAGCCAGTGAATGGTCATTGAGGTGTTGTTGTATCTCAGTAAGTAGCCAGTGAATGGTCATTGAGGTGTTGTTGTATCTCAGTAAGTGGCCAGTGAATGGTCATTGAGGTGTTGTATCTCAGTAAGTAGCCAGTGAATGGTCATTGAGGTATTGTTGTATTTCAGTAAGTGGCCAGTGAATGGTCATTGAGGTGTTGTATCTCAGTAAGTGGCCAGTGAATGGTCACTGAGGTATTGTTTAATCTCAGTAAGTAGCCAGTGAATGGTCATTGAGGTATTGTTGTATCTCAGTAAGTAGCCAGTGAATGGTCATTGAGATGTTGTTGTATCTCAGTAAGTAGCCAGTGAATGGTCATTGAGGTGTTGTATCTCAGTAAGTGGCCAGTGAATGGTAATTGAGGTATTGTTTAATCTCAGTAAGTAGCCAGTGAATGGTAATTGAGGTATTGTTTAATCCCAGTAAGTAGCCAGTGAATGGTAATTGAGGTATTGTTTAATCTCAGTAAGTAGCCAGTGAATGGTCATTGAGGTATTGTTGTATCTCAGTAAGTAGCCAGTGAATGGTCATTGAGGTGTTGTTGTATCTCAGTACGTAGCCAGTGAATGGTCATTGAGGTGTTGTTGTATCTCAGTAAGTAGCCAGTGAATGGTCATTGAGGTGTTGTATCTCAGTAAGTAGCCAGTGAATGGTCATTGAGGTGTTGTATCTCAGTAAGTAGCCAGTGAATGGTCATTGAGGTGTTGTTGTATCTCAGTACGTAGCCAGTGAATGGTCATTGAGGTGTTGTTGTATCTCAGTAAGTAGCCAGTGAATGGTCATTGAGGTGTTGTATCTCAGTAAGTAGCCAGTGAATGGTCATTGAGGTGTTGTATCTCAGTAAGTAGCCAGTGAATGGTCATTGAGGTGTTGTTGTATCTCAGTAAGTAGCCAGTGAATGGTCATTGAGGTGTTGTATCTCAGTAAGCAGCCAGTGAATGGTCATTGAGGTGTTGTTGTATCTCAGTAAGTAGCCAGTGAATGGACATTGAGGTGTTGTTGTATCTCAGTAAGTAGCCAGTGAATGATCATTGAGGTGTTGTTGTATCTCAGTAAGTAGCCAGTGAATGGTCATTGAGGTGTTGTATCTCAGTAAGTAGCCAGTGAATGGTCATTGAGGTGTTGTATCTCAGTAAGTAGCCAGTGAATTGTCATTGAGGTATTGTTGTATCTCAGTAAGTAGCCAGTGAATGGTCATTGAGGTGTTGTATCTCAGTAAGTAGCCAGTGAATGGTCATTGAGGTATTGTTGTATCTCAGTAAGTGGCCAGTGAATGGTCATTGAGGTGTTGTTGTATCTCAGTAAGTGGCCAGTGAATGGTCATTGAGGTGTTGTTGTATCTCAGTAAGTGGCCAGTGAATGGTCATTGAGGTGTTGTTGTATCTCAGTACGTAGCCAGTGAATGGTCATTGAGGTGTTGTTGTATCTCAGTAAGTAGCCAGTGAATGGTCATTGAGGTGTTGTTGTATCTCAGTAAGTGGCCAGTGAATGGTCATTGAGGTGTTGTATCTCAGTAAGTAGCCAGTGAATGGTCATTGAGGTATTGTTGTATTTCAGTAAGTGGCCAGTGAATGGTCATTGAGGTGTTGTATCTCAGTAAGTGGCCAGTGAATGGTCACTGAGGTATTGTTTAATCTCAGTAAGTAGCCAGTGAATGGTCATTGAGGTATTGTTGTATCTCAGTAAGTAGCCAGTGAATGGTCATTGAGATGTTGTTGTATCTCAGTAAGTAGCCAGTGAATGGTCATTGAGGTGTTGTATCTCAGTAAGTGGCCAGTGAATGGTAATTGAGGTATTGTTTAATCTCAGTAA
>NC_068424.1:70478598-70491098 GCF_023373465.1 Oncorhynchus keta
AATGCTCTGGAAAACAACATCAAATCAAAGTTTATTTGTCACGTGCGCCGAATACAACAGATGTAGACCTTACAGTGAAATGCTTACAAGGGAGAAAAAAAAGGTATGTGTGTGTGTGTGGTTAAGTAAAGAAATAAAACAACCGTAAAAAATAAATTTGAAAAAAGAGTAGCAAAGCTATATACAGACACCTGTTAGTCAGGCTTATTGAGGTAGTATGTACATGTAGGTATTGTTAAAGTGACTATGCATATATGATGAACAGAGAGTATCAGAAGCGTAAAAAGAGGGGTTGGGGGGGTGGCACAATGCAAATAGTCCGCAAATAGTTCAGGAGTCTTATGGCTTGGGGGTAAAAACTGTTGAGAAGCCTTTTTGTCCTAGACTTGGCACTCCGGTACCGCTTGCCATGCGATAGTAGAGAGAACAGTCTATGACTGGGGTGGCTGGGGTCTGACAATTTTTAGGGCCTTCCTCTGACACCGCCTGGTGTAGAGGTCCTGAATGGCAGGCAGCTTTGCCCCAGTGATGTACTGGGCCGTACATACTACCCTCTGAAGTGCCTTGCGGTCGGAGGCTGAGCAATTGCCGTACCAGGCAGTGATGCAACCAGTCAGGAGGCTTTCGATATTGCAGCTGTAGAACCTTTTGAGGATCTCAGGACCCATGCAAAATCTTTTTAGTTTCCTGAGGGGGAATAGGCTTTGTCGTGCCCTCTTCACGATTGGAGTACAGGAGGGGACTAGGCACGCACCCCTGGGGAGCTCCAGTGTTGAGGATCAGCGTGGCAGATGTGTTGCTACCTACCCTCACCACCTGGAGGCGGCCTGTCAGTAAGTCAAGGATCCAGTTGCAGAGGGCGGTGTTTAGTCCCAGGATCCTTAGCTTGGTGATGAGCTTTGAGGGTACTATGGTGTTGAACGCTGAGCTGTTCCAACCTGGAACTGGGTGAGTAATGTTTAGTCTGAAGCTATATTTTAGCCAAGAAGAAAAATACATTACAATGATATATTTTACTTTATAACGACTAAATGCTAAGTTAAAGCTACCAAGCTTGATACAACTTCAATTAGTACTGACGTGTCAAGTGAGAGGCGTCAAAGCCCTTGAGCCCAACAATGGCAGGAGAGTTGCACAGTCTACTTCAACCAATTGGAGAGGCCTTAGAACCTGCCTCTGTTCAGAGGTAATTAAAATACAGTACCTTGTGTATGTAAAGAATGATAAGACACGAAAAGAGCACAAAATGAAGCGCCTTATGGAAAATCAAGAGACACTTTTAGCTGACTATTATAAAAATGGGAAGATCAGCAACCTCATCTTCCTCATCTTCCCTGGCATGGCACAGTGCTATTTTAGCACAGTACCCCTCTGTTAAGAGGGGGGCTGTTACCGAAGGGTGGACACTCAGGATACTAGATAACGAGGACTCAGAGTCAGCTAATATAAATCTCTATAAATCTGGAACAGTATTGGTACAGGGCAACCCCAAACAGTTTCAGCTGGACGTTCACCTAATCAAAGAATTAGCGCAGCAGGAAAGCTCTCCCTTGAGAAAGATACACCCACCACCGAGCAGATAAGATCAGACCTCTTCATTATATAACCACACAGACGAGCAACCCCAAGTGGAAAGTTAAGCTCCCAGCACAGAGTACTACTCCCTCATTGAAATTAAGGATAAATTCACCCAGCTGGGGGTAATCAGGTGGAGCTGGAACAGCAGGTGATTACACTCCAGTCAGCACAGACCCAGAAAACAGTCCAGCACAACAATACACCCTTAACCAGACCCGAAGAGCTGGAGACCTAGACTCTGGACTGTGGTGAGACAACTTCAACAGAAGAAAAAGCAGGAGCAGGAGAATAACAGAGCACTAGAGGAGAGGATCAGACTGCTGAAGGAGAGGGTGAGGGGGATGGCGTGTGACAGAGAACAACCCACTAGAGAGGTGGCCACCCCCGCAGAGAAGCCAGCAGAACAGCCCATCTCAGCTCCCGAAAAAAGTATTGACACCACAGCAAAACAGTCCACCCCAGACCCTGATCATAGCGTCGACATCACATCTGGACAGACAAATGAAGAACCCCAAGCCCAGGGGATCCCACCCCCTCTGAGAACCCCCCCTGTCAGCCACCCTGATAGTTCTCCTGAACCCCCACACACCCACCGAGGACATACACAAGACACAGATTGTACTCCTTATGGACTCAAACGGGAAATATATATAATAAATAAATAAAAATCCTAAACACTGGCCACCCTTTCCTGCTGGTGTCCAAACACCAAGCGCGCCCTAGACCTTCTGTCTGAAGACCAACTAGGTCCTCCCAGCCACATAATAATACACACAGGCACAAATGAACTGAGAACACCACAGGAAAGGGTGGCCACAGCACTGGAAGGAATGATTGAAAAAACTTCTTCAACTTTGCCTAATGCACAAGTGGTTATGTCCACTCTGCTACTACGAAAAGACTTCCAACCTGCTACGATACAACAGGTAAACGCAAGTATTTCCCGTGACTCTGCCTCAAAACCAAATGTTTACCTGGTCCACCACTCCACCCTGGACTTGAACAGCCTTTAAGCCCAGATCCACCTATACAAGGCAGCAGTGCCCACCTTCGCCCAGACCCTAAAGGACATTGCTCTCAAGTGCAGCCCCAACACTTCACACAGGAGCAGCAGATCAATAGACACCCCCAAACCAGCGACATCCAGACCACAACACCACCAGCCACATCCACAACTCCACCCCAACCAATAAACACCCCCCCCAAGTCAACCATGCCCACACCCCATTTAGGCCCCCTCAGACCAGACCTATGCCCATCCTGCCCACCCAATGCCCCACCACCCCCGCAAGGAGGGCCTCAACATGGCAGTCACACATACGCCCAGGCCGTAAGCAGGCAAAGAGGCCCAACCCCCACTCTTACACTAGCCTAAGCCAATGGCAAGTAACAGATGCTCAGCAGGCTCTGCTCACACTTACCGGCCTGAGGCCAAACCACAGAGCCAAGAACATTGGACACTTTATGGAACACAAAGCCTTCAATATCTCATCCTGGAATATCCAAGGCCTGAGGTCATCTGCCTTTGGAGCAGGGATCTGGACTTCATCAAAGATATCGGAAATACAGACATTGTCATCCTACAAGAAACATGGTATAGAGTAGACGGAACCACTAGTTGCCCGTTAGGTTAAAGAGAGCTGGAAGTCCAAATCTACCAAACTACCAGGTGTGAAACAGGGAAGGGACTGGATCAGGGCTTCAGACTGACGACCCATCTCCAGTAAAACATTACCTTTACGGAATAAACCCTGGGGAGAACAGACAAGAGGGAGAATAATGGATGAGAATGAGACTTAAATATAGAGAGAGACGGGGAGAGAAAGACCCAAAGAAATCCGAAACATAGACATCGTCATCCTACAAGAAACATGGTAGAGGAGACGGACCCACTGGTTGCCTTCTAGGTTAGAGAGCTGGTAGACCCATACACCACACAACCAGGTGTGAAACAGGCAGGGGGTAGGCTAAGTTGGTATAGAGCAAACCTAACTCACTATATTAAATTAATCAAAACAGGAACATTTTATATTTGGCTAGAAATTCAAAAGGAAATGATCTGAACAGAGAGAAATGTCCTCCTGTGTGCTACCTAGACCTACCTATATCCCCCCCACTAGAGTCCCCATACATTTAATGAAGACAGCTTCTCCATCCTGGAGGGGGAAACAATCATTTCCGGGCCCAGGGAAATGTACTAGTCTGTGGTGACCTAAATGCCAGAACTGGAGAAGGACCTGACACCTTCAGCACACAGTGGGACAAACACCTACCTGGAGGTGACAGCATTCCCTCCCCCATATACCCCCCTAGGCACAACTATGACAACATAACCAACAAAAACAGGTCACAACTCCTGCAGCTCTGTCGCATGCTGAGTATGTACATAGTCAATGGTAGGCTTATAGGGGACTCCTATGGTACACCTCAAATCAAATCACATTTTATTTGTCACATACACATCGTTAGCAGATGTTAATGCGAGTGTAGCGAAATGCTTGTGCTTCTAGTTCCAACCATACAGTAATATTTAGCAAGTAATCTAACAATTTCACAACAACTACCTTAAACACACAAGTGTAAAGGAATGAATAAGAATATGTACATAAAAATATATGGATGAGCGATGGCAGAATGGCATAGGCAAGATGCAGTAGATGGTATAGAGTACAGTATATACATCTGAGATGAGTAATGTAGGGTACGTAAAAATTATATAAAGTGGCATTGTTTAAAGTGGCTAGTGATACATTTATTACATCCAATTTTTTATTATTAAAGTGGCTAGAGATTTGAGTCAGTATGTTGGCAGCAGTCACTCAATGTTAGTGATGGCTGTTTAACAGTCTGATGGCCATGAGATAGAAGCTGTTTTTCAGTCTCTCGGTTCCAACTTTGATGCACCTGTACTGACCTTCCCTTCTGGTTGATAGCGAGGTGAACAGGCAGTGGCTCGGGTGGTTGTTGTCCTTGATGATCTTTTTGGACTTCCTGTGACATCGGGTGGTGTAGGTGTCCTGGAGGGCAGGTAGTTTGCTCCCGGTGATGCGTTGTGCAGATCTCACTACCCTCTGGAGAGCCTTACGGTTGTGGGCAGAGCAGTTGCCTTACCAGGCGGTGATACAGCCCAACAGGATGCTCTCGATTGTGCATCTGTAAAAGTTTGGGAGTGCTTTTGGTGACAAGCCAAATTTCTTCAGCCTCCTGAGGTTGAAGAGGCGCTGCTGCGCCTTCTTCACCACGCTGTCTGTGTGGGTGGACAATTTTAGTTTTTTGTCCGTGATGTGTACGCCGAGGAACTTAAAACTTTCCATCGTCTCCACTACTGTCTTGTCGATGTGGATAGGAGCCTGCTCTCTCTGCTGTTTCCTGAAGTCCACAATCATCTACACTCAGGGTCCTAAACGATGTCATAACCGCCATCGTTTAGAGACAATACTGTGCATCCGTCTTCATTGAACTGGCCAAGTCTTTCGACTCTGTCAATCACCACATTTTTATTGGCAGACTCAACAGCCTTGGTTTCTCAAATGGCTGCCTCGTCTGGTTCACCAACTACTTCTAAGACAGAGTTCAGTGTGTCAAATCGGAGGCCCTGTTGTCTGGACCTCTGGCAGTCTCTATGGGGGTGTCACAGGGTTCAATTCTCAGGCCGACTCTTTTCTCTGTATACATCAATGATGTCGCTCTTGCTGCTGGTGATTCTCTGATCCACCTCTACGCAGACGACACCATTCTGTATACTTCTGGCCCTTCTTTGGACACTGTGTTAAATAACCTCCAGACGAGCGTCAATGCCATTACAACTCTCCTTCCTGTGGCCTCCAACTGCTCTTAAATGCAAGTAAAACTAAATGCATGATCTTCAACCGATCGCTGCCCGCACCTGCCCGCCTGTCCAGCATCACTACTCTGAACAGTTCTGACTTAGAATATGTGGACAACTACAAATACCTAGGTGTCTGGTTAGACTGTAAACTCTACTTCCAGGCTCACATTAAGCATCTCCAATCCAAAATTCATTCTAGAATCAGCTATTTCGCAACAAAGCATCCTTCACTCATGCTGCCAAACATACACTCGTAAAACTGACTATCCTGCCAATCCTTGACTTCGGCGATGTCATTTACAAAATAACCTCTAACACTCTACTCAGCAAATTGGATGCAGTCTATCACAGTGACATCCGTTTTGTCACCAAAGCCCCATATACTACCCACCACTGAGACCTGTATGCTCTCGTTGGCTGGCCCTCGCTTCATATTCGTCGCCAAACCCACTGGCTCCAGGTCAGCTATATGTCTTTGCTTGGTAAAGCCCTGCCTTATCTCAGCTCACTGGTCACCATAGCAGCATCCACCCATAGCACGCGCTCCAGCAGGTATATTTCACTGGTCACCCCCAAATCCAATTCCTCTTTTGGTCGCCTTTCCTTCCAGTTCTCTGCTGCCAATGACTGGAACGAATTGCAAAAAATCACTGAAGCTGGAGACTAATATCTCCCTCACTAACTTTAAGCACCAGCTGTCAGAGCAGCTCACAGATCATTGCACCTGTACATAGCCCGTCCAACTACCTCATCCCCATACTGTAATAAAAATTTAAAAAATGTGCGCCTCCTTTTTTTTGCACCCCAGTACCTCTACTTGTATATTCATATTCTGCACATCTATCACTCCAGTGTTTAATTGCTAAATTGTAATTATTTTGCCACTATGGCCTATTTACTGCCTTACCTCCCTTATCTTGCCTCATTTACACACATTGTATATAGACTTTTCTATTGTGTTATTGACTGTATGTTTGTTTATTCCATGTTTATCTCTGTGTTGTTGTTTGTGTCGCACTGCTTTGCTTTATCTTGTCCAGGTCGTAGTTGTAAATGAGAACTTGTTCTCAGCTGGCCTACCTGGTTAAATAAAGGTGGGAAATAAAAAAATAAAAAAACAGCAACCTTGGGTAAATCCTCTGCATTATCATTAATAGCAGACTCATACATCCCTCAGTGAAAATAATGCACTTAGCAAATGTCAAATTGGCTTTTTACCAAATTATCCCATGATAGACCACATATTCACCCTGCACACCCTAATTGACAAACAAACAAACCAACACAAAGGCAAAATCTTCTCATGCTTTGTTAATAAAAAAAAAACTCAATTTGACTCAATTTGGCATGAGGCTCTGCAATACAAATTGATGGAAAGTGTATTGGGGAAAAATATATGACATAATATCCCATGTACACAAAGAACAAGAGTGTGGTTAAAATGGTCAAAAAACACACACATTTCTTCCCATGGGGCCGTGGGGTGAGACAGGGATGCAGCTTAAGCCCCACTTTCTTCAACATATATATCAACTGTCACGACTTCCGCCGAAGTCGGTCCCTCTCCTTGTTCGGGCGACGTCATAGGCCTTCTAGCCATATCCGATCCACTTTTCATTTTCAATTTGTTTTGTCTTTGTTTTACACAACTGGTTTCAATCCCCCAATTACTTGTTCATTATTTAACCCTCTGTTCCCTCATGGTTTGTGTGAGTGATTGTTTGTATGTGTTACGCACGCCTCTATGAAGAGGGAACGCAACACCCTGCGACAACTAAACTCTCCGTGAAGTGAAAAAGGTATGGATGACAACAGACAGAATGTGGTACCGTTTACAAGGACTTTATTCCTTTACACGGTAATATGGGGAAAAGGGGCCGGAGTCAGCTCTCCAATTAGCCATGGAGTCAACCAATCAGCTGCTTGAGGGATTTCAGTAAGCCATTTTCCTGAAATAAACACATGCAAATACACAAACTACAACACATAAACTGGGGAACGTAACAGTATGTACAGTGCCTTGCGAAAGTATTCGGCCCCCTTGAACTTTGCGACCTTTTGCCACATTTCAGGCTTCAAACATAAAGATATAAAACTGTATTTTTTTGTGAAGAATCAACAACAAGTGGGACACAATCATGAAGTGGAACGACATTTATTGGATATTTCAAACTTTTTTAACAAATAAAAAACTGAAAAATTGGGCATGCAAAATTATTCAGCCCCTTTACTTTCAGTGCAGTAAACTCTCTCCGGAAGTTCAGTGAGGATCTCTGAATGATCCAATGTTGACCTAAATGACTAATGATGATAAATACAATCCACCTGTGTGTAATCAAGTCTCTGTATAAATGCACCTGCACTGTGATAGTCTCAGAGGTCTGTTAAAAGTGCAGAGAGCATCATGAAGAACAAAGAACAAGCTACACACAGGCCGATTACATCAATGAATTTGCTAGGACACTACAACAGTCGGCAGCACCCTACTAGAATCTGAAGTCAAATGTCTACTGTTTGCTGATGATCTGGTGCTTCTGTCACCAACCAAAGGAGGGCCTACAGCAGCACCTAGATCTTCTGCACAGATTCTGCCAGACCTGGGCCCTGACAGTAAATCTCAGTAAGACATAAAATATTATGTTGTTCCCGAAAAAGGTCAAGTTACCAGGACCACCAATACAAATTCCATCCAGACACCGTTGCCCTAGAGCACACAAATAACTGTAATACCTTGGCCTAAACACCAGCGCCACAGGTAACTTCAACAAAGCTGTGAACGATCTGAGAGACAAGGCAAGAAGGGCATTCTACGCCATCAAAGGTAACATAAAATTTGACATACCAATTAGCATCTGGCTAAAAATATTTGAATAAGTTATAGAACCCATTTCCCTTTATGGTTGTGAGGTCTGGGGTCCGCTCACCAACCAAGAATTCAGAAAATGGGACACACCAAATTGAGACTCTGCATGCAGAATTCTGCAAAAATATCCTCCGTGTACAACATAAAACACCAAATAATGCATACAGAGGAGAATTAGGCCGATACTTGCTAATTATCAAAATCCAGAAAAGAGCCATTAAATTCTACAACCACCTAAAAGGAAGCGATTCAAAAGTCTTCCGTAACAAGGACATCACCTAAAGAGAGATGAACCTGGAGAAGAGCCCCAACAAGGACATCACCTACAGAGAGATGAACCTGGAGATGAGCCCCAAAGCAAGCTGGTCCTGGGGCTCTGTTCGCAAACACAAAGAAATAGGCCCCGCAGAGCCCCAGGACAGCACCACAATTAGACACAACCAAATCATGAGAAAACAAATAATAATTACCTGACACATTGGAAAGTAATTTACAAAAAAAACTGAGCAAACTAGAATGCTATTTGGCCCTAAACAGAGAGTACACAGTGGCAGAATACCTGACCACTGTGACTGAACCAAACTTAAGGAAAGCTTTGACTATGTACAGACTCAGTGAGCATAGCCTTTCTATTGAGAAAGGCCGCCATAGTCTGTCTTCTCTTGAGAGCCAGGTCTGCCTACGTGCACACTGCCCACAAAATGAGGTGGAAACTGAGCTGAACCTCCTAACCCCCGCCAAATGTATGACCATATTAGAGACACATATTTCCCTCAGATTACACAGATCCACAAAGAATTTGAAAACAAACCCGATTTTGATAAACTCCCATATCTACTAGGTGAAATTCCACAGTGTGCCATCACAGCAGAAAAATGTGTGACCTGTTGCCAGAAGAAAAAGACAACCAGTGAAGAACAAACACCATTGTAAATACAACCCATATTTATGTTTCTTTATTTTCCCTTTAACCATTTGCACATCGTTACAACACTGTATATATACATAATATACTTATAATGTCTTAATTATTTTGGAACTTCTGTGAGTGTAATGTTTACTGTTCATTTTTATTATTTATTTCACTTTTGTATATTATCTACTTCACTTGCTTTGGCAATGTGAACATATGTTTCCCATGCCAATAAAGACCCTTGAATTGAATTGAAGAGAGAGGCAGAGAGAGAATGAGAGCGAGAGCAAGAGAGAGATATGTATGGCCGTTTACATCATCCCAGACATGATGACAGATGAGGAGATTACAGAGCAGGCCTAGTCGCCGCCACGATCAAACTGCAGGCATCTGATTGGATGGCCCTCTCGAACCCCAGCCAATCACAGAAACAGATGGGGTCAAGTGAAAAGAGACGGGGTATAGCTCCCATTTAATACAATATCTTACCCAAAGGAGCTAGAAAACCTTCTGTTAGAATACTTTTGCTCAAAGCAGTGATTATATTGTCCAAAACATCACTTTTAAATGGACTTTTAGGCAAAGCAGAATACTTTTTGGCCGGTTGTAAAAGTTTAGTTTGAGGGTAAGATATTTCAGTTAGGTTCAGTTGAAGTCAAGCTATGTGTTTTTTTCAATGTCAAATGTCCTCTGTCACTGGTAATATCCTACACTGAAACATTCTTAGCTCTAATTTAGGTCTTGATTCAAACAGATTGAGCGTTAACCCGCTTTGGCAGGAATCTGCAGATGTTCTGATGGTATTGGAGGTGTAACTGCGTTATGAGCTCACATATCAGTGAGTGGCTGCTCTTGTGTGTCACCAAACAGTCCCTTCCTGCATTAGAAGTTGAAAAGGCTCTGTCAAGGACAGAAATAATGACAGTTTTTATGTTCATTTGGATGGGAGGGATTTATACTATAAGCCTATAGCTTTAATCACTCATTCAAGCGTTTGAATTTGTAATACGGCTGCATCTGATTGGCGGATATTAAGATTTCCTTGCATCTAATGGCAGTTTCCGTGATAAACTAATGCAAGGTGGTGGATTTGACAGCACTAACAAAGTTCCACCTCAAAACAATCGCTATGCGGATGTTGGCTAGCACGAATCTGATAGCCCTTACTTCAGCTTCTGTTATTAGTATAGAACTAATGCATATTTATACTGTACAAAAATATAAACGAAACATGTAAAGTGTTGGTTCCATGTTTCATGAGCTGAAATTAAAGAGCCCAGAAACTTTTAATACGCAAAAAGTTTGTCTGAAAAATGTTGCGCACAAATTTGTTTGCATCCCTATTCGTGAGCATTTCTCCTTTTCCAAGATAATCCATCCACCTGACAGGTGTGGCATATTAAGAAGCTGATTAAATAGCATGGTCATTACACAGGTGCACCTTGTGCTGGGGACAAAAAAAGGCCACTCCAAAATGTGCAGTTCTGTCACAACACAATGCCACAGATGTGCCACACCATGCCAGCCTAGGATCTTCACCTGCGTGATCATCTGAGACCAGCCACCTGGACAGCTGATGAAACTGTGGATTTGCACAACCACATTTTTTTCTCACAAACTGTCAGAAACGATCTCAGGGAAGCTCACCTGCATGCTCTTTGTCGTAACCAGGGTCTTGACCTGACTGCAGTTTGGCGTCATAACCGACTTCAGTGGGCAAATGTCACTGACACGTTGGAGAAGTGAGCTCTTCACAGATGAATCTCGCTTTCAACTATTGGGCGAGTGGTTTGCTGATGTCAACGTTGTCAACGTTGTGAGTGTCCCATGGTGGCAATGGGACTATGCTATGGGCAGGTGTAAACTACGGACAACAAAAACAATTATATTTTATCGATGACAATTTAAATGCACAGACATACCTTGACGAGATCCTGAGGTCCATTGTCGTGCCATTCATTCGCCGCCATCCCCTCAAATTTCAGCATGACAATGCACAGCCCTATGTCGCAAGGATTGAAACACAATTCTTCCATGGCTTGCATACTCACGAGACATGTCATCACCCACTGAGAATGTTTGGGATGCTCTGGATCAACGTGTACGACAGAGTGTAACAGTTCCCGCCAATATCCAGCAACTTCGCACGCATATGTGTGTATGTGTGTGTTTGTGTGTGTGTCTACCCGTATGCTATGTGAGTGTACGTAAGTGTGTGTGTTGGTGTGTGTGTTGGTGCGTGCTGGTGTGTGTGTCTGACAGTGTGTAATGTATGCGGGTGCGTGGTCGTGATTGTGGTAAACAGGCAATGTGAAGTAAAGCCAGTAGAATAATGGATTCCCAGTATGTGAGAGTAACTAGTGAACCTTAAACTCAGTCTATTGAAGTTTAATAACATTCTGAATGTCACAACGCATGACAGCCGAGAAATCTAATCCCTGTTCCCCACAGAGAAAGAGAGGCAGACAGAGAGGCAGCCTCTCTCTCTCTCTCTCTCTCTCTCACCACTCACTTTCTCAAACTGACACACACACAAAATTGGCAGTGGAAATGTCTTTGAGATGGTCTGCAGTGATTTGAAACAGTGTTTATGCAGAGCAGCTAAATAAGTAGCAAGTCCAGTTGATCATATCCCATGCTCCAGTTGATCATATCCCATGATGCACCAGCTGATCATATCCCATGATGCTCCAGATGAACAGAGTTCATATCAGGGTCATATCCCATTATGCTCCAGTTGAACAGAGTCATATCCCATGATGCTCTTATATATTTTACCACTTGGGGATGTCATTCGAAAACATAATCTTAACTTTCATTGCTATGTGGATGACAGACAGCTACATTTCAATGAAACATGGGTAGCCCCAAAATTGCCCTCGCTAGAAGCCTGTGTTTCAGACATAAGGAAGTGGATGGCTGCAAACTTTCTACTTTTAAACTCTGACAAAACAGAGATGCTTGTTCTAGGTCCCAAGAAACAAAGAGATCTTCTGTTGAATCTGACAATTAATCTTGATGGTTGTACAGTCGTCTCAAATAAAACTGTGAAGGACCTCTGCGTTACTCTGCAGTAGTTTATGTGTCGGGGGGCAAGGGTCAGTCTGTTATATCTGGAGTACTCCTCCTGTCTTATCCGGTGTCCTGTGTGAATTTAAGTATGCCCTCTCTAATTCTCTCTTTCTCTCTTTCTTTCTCTCTCTCGGAGGACCTGAGCCCTAGGACCATGCCTCAGGATTACCTGGCATGATGACTCCTTGCTGTCCCCAGTCCACCTGGCCATGCTGCTGCTCCAGTTTCAACTGTTCTGCCTGCAG